>NW_026777195.1:0-32102 GCF_030936135.1 Gavia stellata | reverse complement strand
TGTTACCAGTGGGAGATGAGGACCAGCAAGAGCTTTCAGGGCTGGCACCTTTAGTGTAGGAGCAATCGCCGGACGTTCGCAATTTCGGTGTTGAATTTTGGCCAGATTGAGCAGGAGAGGCTGTGTACGTTGGAAGTTTTAGTAGGCTAAACAAGTTCAGAGCCCAAGTGTTTGTGGTTCGTTTGAGAGGTTACCAGTGGGAGATGAGGACCAGCAAGAGCTTTCAGGGCTGGCACCTTTAGTGTAGGAGCAATCGCTGGACGTTCGCAATTTCGATGTTGAGCTCTGGCCAGATTGAGCAGGAGAGGCTGTGTACGTTGGAAGTTTTAGTAGGCTAAACAAGTTCAGAGCCCAAGTGTTTGTGGTTCGTTTGAGAGGTTACCAGTGGGAGATGAGGACCAGCAAGAGCTTTCAGGGCTGGCACCTTTAGTGTAGGAGCAATCCCTGGACGTTCGCATTTTCGGTGTTGAGCTCTGGCCAGATTGAGCAGGAGAGGCTGTGTACGTTGGAATTTTTAGTAGCCAAAACAAGTTCAGAGCCCAAGTGTTTGTGGTTCGTTTGAGAGGTTACCAGTGGGAGATGAGGACCAGCAAGAGCTTTCAGGGCTGGCACCTTTAGTGTAGGAGCAATCGCCGGACGTTCGCAATTTCGGTGTTGAATTTTGGCCAGATTGAGCAGGAGAGGCTCTGTACGTTGGAAGTTTTAGTAGGCTAAACAAGTTCAGAGCCCAAGTGTTTGTGGTTCGTTTGAGAGGTTACCAGTGGGAGGTGAGGACCAGCAAGAGCTTTCAGGGCTGGCACCTTTAGTGTAGGAGCAATCGCCGGACGTTCGCAATTTCGGTGTTGAATTTTGGCCAGATTGAGCAGGAGAGGCTGTGTACGTTGGAAGTTTTAGTAGGCTAAACAAGTTCAGAGCCCAAGTGTTTGTGGTTCGTTTGAGAGGTTACCAGTGGGAGATGAGGACCAGCAAGAGCTTTCAGGGCTGGCACCTTTAGTGTAGGAGCAATCGCCGGACGTTCGCAATTTCGTTGTTGAGCTCTGGCCAGATTGAGCAGGAGAGGCTGTGTACGTTGGAAGTTTTAGTAGGCTAAACAAGTTCAGAGCCCAAGTGTTTGTGGTTCGTTTGAGAGGTTACCAGTGGGAGATGAGGACCAGCAAGAGCTTTCAGGGCTGGCACCTTTAGTGTAGGAGCAGTCCCTGGACGTTCGCATTTTCGGTGTTGAGCTCTGGCCAGATTGAGCAGGAGAGGCTGTGTACGTTGGAAGTTTTAGTAGGCTAAACAAGTTCAGAGCCCAAGTGTTTGTGGTTCGTTTGAGAGGTTACCAGTGGGAGATGAGGACCAGCAAGAGCTTTCAGGGCTGGCACCTTTAGTGTAGGAGCAATCCCTGGACGTTCGCAATTCCGGTGTTGAGCTCTGGCCAGATTGAGCAGGAGAGGCTGTGTACGTTGGAAGTTTTAGTAGGCTAAACAAGTTCAGAGCCCAAGTGTTTGTGGTTCGTTTGAGAGGTTACCAGTGGGAGATGAGGACCAGCAAGAGCTTTCAGGGCTGGCACCTTTAGTGTAGGAGCAATCGCCGGACGTTCGCAATTTCGGTGTTGAGCTCTGGCCAGATTGAGCAGGAGAGGCTGTGTACGTTGGAAGTTTTAGTAGGCTAAACAAGTTCAGAGCCCAAGTGTTTGTGGTTCGTTTGAGAGGTTACCAGTGGGAGATGAGGACCAGCAAGAGCTTTCAGGGCTGGCACCTTTAGTGTAGGAGCAATCCCTGGACGTTCGCATTTTCGGTGTTGAGCTCTGGCCAGATTGAGCAGGAGAGGCTGTGTACGTTGGAAGTTTTAGTAGGCTAAACAAGTTCAGAGCCCAAGTGTTTGTGGTTCGTTTGAGAGGTTACCAGTGGGAGATAAGGACCAGCAAGAGCTTTCAGGGCTGGCACCTTTAGTGTAGGAGCAATCGCCGGACGTTCGCATTTTCGGTGTTGAGCTCTGGCCAGATTGAGCAGGAGAGGCTGTGTACGTTGGAAGTTTTGGTAGGCTAAACAAGATCAGAGCGCAAGTGTTTGTGGTTCGTTTGAGAGGTTACCAGTGGGAGATGAGGACCAGCAAGAGCTTTCAGGGCTGGCACCTTTAGTGTGGGAGCAATCCCTGGACGTTCGCAATTCCGGTGTTGAGCTCTGGCCAGATTGAGCAGGAGAGGCTGTGTACGTTGGAAGTTTTAGTAGCCAAAACAAGTTCAGAGCCCAAGTGTTTGTGGTTCGTTTGAGAGGTTACCAGTGGGAGATGAGGACCAGCAAGAGCTTTCAGGGCTGGCACCTTTAGTGTAGGAGCAATCGCCGGACGTTCGCATTTTCGGTGTTGAGCTCTCGCCAGATTGAGCAGGAGAGGCTGTGTACGTTGGAAGTTTTGGTAGCCTAAACAAGTTCAGAGCCCAAGTGTTTGTGGTTCGTTTGAGAGGTTACCAGTGGGAGATGAGGACCAGCAAGAGCTTTCAGGGCTGGCACCTTTAGTGTAGGAGCAATCGCCGGACGTTCGCAATTTCGGTGTTGAATTTTGGCCAGATTGAGCAGGAGAGGCTGTGTACGTTGGAAGTTTTAGTAGGCTAAACAAGTTCAGAGCCCAAGTGTTTGTGGTTCGTTTGAGAGGTTACCAGTGGGAGATGAGGACCAGCAAGAGCTTTCAGGGCTGGCACCTTTAGTGTAGGAGCAATCGCTGGACGTTCGCAATTTCGATGTTGAGCTCTGGCCAGATTGAGCAGGAGAGGCTGTGTACGTTGGAAGTTTTAGTAGGCTAAACAAGTTCAGAGCCCAAGTGTTTGTGGTTCGTTTGAGAGGTTACCAGTGGGAGATGAGGACCAGCAAGAGCTTTCAGGGCTGGCACCTTTAGTGTAGGAGCAATCCCTGGACGTTCGCATTTTCGGTGTTGAGCTCTGGCCAGATTGAGCAGGAGAGGCTGTGTACGTTGGAAGTTTTAGTAGCCAAAACAAGTTCAGAGCCCAAGTGTTTGTGGTTCGTTTGAGAGGTTACCAGTGGGAGATGAGGACCAGCAAGAGCTTTCAGGGCTGGCACCTTTAGTGTAGGAGCAATCGCCGGACGTTCGCAATTTCGGTGTTGAATTTTGGCCAGATTGAGCAGGAGAGGCTCTGTACGTTGGAAGTTTTAGTAGGCTAAACAAGTTCAGAGCCCAAGTGTTTGTGGTTCGTTTGAGAGGTTACCAGTGGGAGGTGAGGACCAGCAAGAGCTTTCAGGGCTGGCACCTTTAGTGTAGGAGCAATCGCCGGACGTTCGCAATTTCGGTGTTGAATTTTGGCCAGATTGAGCAGGAGAGGCTGTGTACGTTGGAAGTTTTAGTAGGCTAAACAAGTTCAGAGCCCAAGTGTTTGTGGTTCGTTTGAGAGGTTACCAGTGGGAGATGAGGACCAGCAAGAGCTTTCAGGGCTGGCACCTTTAGTGTAGGAGCAATCGCCGGACGTTCGCAATTTCGTTGTTGAGCTCTGGCCAGATTGAGCAGGAGAGGCTGTGTACGTTGGAAGTTTTAGTAGGCTAAACAAGTTCAGAGCCCAAGTGTTTGTGGTTCGTTTGAGAGGTTACCAGTGGGAGATGAGGACCAGCAAGAGCTTTCAGGGCTGGCACCTTTAGTGTAGGAGCAATCCCTGGACGTTCGCATTTTCGGTGTTGAGCTCTGGCCAGATTGAGCAGGAGAGGCTGTGTACGTTGGAAGTTTTAGTAGGCTAAACAAGTTCAGAGCCCAAGTGTTTGTGGTTCGTTTGAGAGGTTACCAGTGGGAGATGAGGACCAGCAAGAGCTTTCAGGGCTGGCACCTTTAGTGTAGGAGCAATCCCTGGACGTTCGCAATTTCGGTGTTGAATTTTGGCCAGATTGAGCAGGAGAGGCTGTGTACGTTGGAAGTTTTCGTAGGCTAAACAAGTTCAGAGCCCAAGTGTTTGTGGTTCGTTTGAGAGGTTACCAGTGGGAGATGAGGACCAGCAAGAGCTTTCAGGGCTGGCACCTTTAGTGTAGGAGCAATCGCCGGATGTTCGCAATTTCGGTGTTGAATTTTGGCCAGATTGAGCAGGAGAGGCTGTGTACGTTGGAAGTTTTAGTAGGCTAAACAAGTTCAGAGCCCAAGTGTTTGTGGTTCGTTTGAGAGGTTACCAGTGGGAGATGAGGACCAGCAAGAGCTTTCAGGGCTGGCACCTTTAGTGTAGGAGCAATCCCTGGACGTTCGCATTTTCGGTGTTGAGCTCTGGCCAGATTGAGCAGGAGAGGTTGTGTACGTTGGAAGTTTTAGTAGGCTAAACAAGTTCAGAGCCCAAGTGTTTGTGGTTCGTTTGAGAGGTTACCAGTGGGAGATGAGGACCAGCAAGAGCTTTCAGGGCTGGCACCTTTAGCGTGGGAGCAATCGCCGGACGTTCGCAATTTCGGTGTTGAGCTCTGGCCAGATTGAGCAGGAGAGGCTGTGTACGTTGGAAGTTTTAGTAGGCTAAACAAGTTCAGAGCCCAAGTGTTTGTGGTTCGTTTGAGAGGTTACCAGTGGGAGATGAGGACCAGCAAGAGCTTTCAGGGCTGGCACCTTTAGTGTAGGAGCAATCGCCGGACGTTCGCAATTTCGATGTTGAGCTCTGGCCAGATTGAGCAGGAGAGGCTGTGTACGTTGGAAGTTTTAGTAGGCTAAACAAGTTCAGAGCCCAAGTGTTTGTGGTTCGTTTGAGAGGTTACCAGTGGGAGATGAGGACCAGCAAGAGCTTTCAGGGCTGGCACCTTTAGTGTAGGAGCAATCGCCGGACGTTCGCAATTTCGGTGTTGAATTTTGGCCAGATTGAGCAGGAGAGGCTGTGTACGTTGGAAGTTTTAGTAGGCTAAACAAGTTCAGAGCCCAAGTGTTTGTGGTTCGTTTGAGAGGTTACCAGTGGGAGATGAGGACCAGCAAGAGCTTTCAGGGCTGGCATCTTTAGTGTAGGAGCAATCCCTGGACGTTCGCAATTTCGGTGTTGAGCTCTGGCCAGATTGAGCAGGAGAGGCTGTGTACGTTGGAAGTTTTAGTAGGCTAAACAAGTTCAGAGCCCAAGTGTTTGTGGTTCGTTTGAGAGGTTACCAGTGGGAGATGAGGACCAGCAAGAGCTTTCAGGGCTGGCACCTTTAGTGTAGGAGCAATCCCTGGACGTTCGCATTTTCGGTGTTGAGCTCTGGCCAGATTGAGCAGGAGAGGCTGTGTACGTTGGAAGTTTTCGTAGGCTAAACAAGTTCAGAGCCCAAGTGTTTGTGGTTCGTTTGAGAGGTTGCCAGTGGGAGATGAGGACCAGCAAGAGCTTTCAGGGCTGGCACCTTTAGTGTAGGAGCAATCGCCGGACGTTCGCAATTTCGTTGTTGAGCTCTGGCCAGATTGAGCAGGAGAGGCTGTGTACGTTGGAAGTTTTAGTAGGCTAAACAAGTTCAGAGCCCAAGTGTTTGTGGTTCGTTTGAGAGGTTACCAGTGGGAGATGAGGACCAGCAAGAGCTTTCAGGGCTGGCACCTTTAGTGTAGGAGCAATCCCTGGACGTTCGCATTTTCGGTGTTGAGCTCTGGCCAGATTGAGCAGGAGAGGCTGTGTACGTTGGAAGTTTTAGTAGCCAAAACAAGTTCAGAGCCCAAGTGTTTGTGGTTCGTTTGAGAGGTTACCAGTGGGAGATGAGGACCAGCAAGAGCTTTCAGGGCTGGCACCTTTAGTGTAGGAGCAATCGCCGGACGTTCGCATTTTCGGTGTTGAGCTCTGGCCAGATTGAGCAGGAGAGGCTGTGTACGTTGGAAGTTTTGGTAGGCTAAACAAGTTCAGAGCGCAAGTGTTTGTGGTTCGTTTGAGAGGTTACCAGTGGGAGATGAGGACCAGCAAGAGCTTTCAGGGCTGGCACCTTTAGTGTAGGAGCAATCCCTGGACGTTCGCAATTCCGGTGTTGAGCTCTGGCCAGATTGAGCAGGAGAGGCTGTGTACGTTGGAAGTTTTGGTAGCCTAAACAAGTTCAGAGCCCAAGTGTTTGTGGTTCTTTTGAGAGGTTACCAGTGGGAGATGAGGACCAGCAAGAGCTTTCAGGGCTGGCACCTTTAGTGTAGGAGCAATCGCCGGACGTTCGCAATTTCGGTGTTGAGCTCTGGCCAGATTGAGCAGGAGAGGCTGTGTACGTTGGAAGTTTTCGTAGGCTAAACAAGTTCAGAGCCCAAGTGTTTGTGGTTCGTTTGAGAGGTTACCAGTGGGAGATGAGGACCAGCAAGAGCTTTCAGGGCTGGCACCTTTAGTGTAGGAGCAATCGCCGGACGTTCGCAATTTCGGTGTTGAATTTTGGCCAGATTGAGCAGGAGAGGCTGTGTACGTTGGAAGTTTTAGTAGGCTAAACAAGTTCAGAGCCCAAGTGTTTGTGGTTCGTTTGAGAGGTTACCAGTGGGAGATGAGGACCAGCAAGAGCTTTCAGGGCTGGCACCTTTAGTGTAGGAGCAATCCCTGGAGGTTCGCATTTTCGGTGTTGAGCTCTGGCCAGATTGAGCAGGAGAGGCTGTGTACGTTGGAAGTTTTAGTAGCCAAAACAAGTTCAGAGCCCAAGTGTTTGTGGTTCGTTTGAGAGGTTACCAGTGGGAGATGAGGACCAGCAAGAGCTTTCAGGGCTGGCACCTTTAGTGTAGGAGCAATCGCCGGACGTTCGCAATTTCGGTGTTGAATTTTGGCCAGATTGAGCAGGAGAGGCTGTGTACGTTGGAAGTTTTCGTAGGCTAAACAAGTTCAGAGCCCAAGTGTTTGTGGTTCGTTTGAGAGGTTACCAGTGGGAGATGAGGACCAGCAAGAGCTTTCAGGGCTGGCATCTTTAGTGTAGGAGCAATCCCTGGACGTTCGCAATTTCGGTGTTGAGCTCTGGCCAGATTGAGCAGGAGAGGCTGTGTACGTTGGAAGTTTTAGTAGGCTAAACAAGTTCAGAGCCCAAGTGTTTGTGGTTCGTTTGAGAGGTTACCAGTGGGAGATGAGGACCAGCAAGAGCTTTCAGGGCTGGCACCTTTAGTGTAGGAGCAATCGCCGGACGTTCGCAATTTCGGTGTTGAATTTTGGCCAGATTGAGCAGGAGAGGCTGTGTACGTTGGAAGTTTTCGTAGGCTAAACAAGTTCAGAGCCCAAGTGTTTGTGGTTCGTTTGAGAGGTTACCAGTGGGAGATGAGGACCAGCAAGAGCTTTCAGGGCTGGCATCTTTAGTGTAGGAGCAATCCCTGGACGTTCGCAATTTCGGTGTTGAGCTCTGGCCAGATTGAGCAGGAGAGGCTGTGTACGTTGGAAGTTTTAGTAGGCTAAACAAGTTCAGAGCCCAAGTGTTTGTGGTTCGTTTGAGAGGTTACCAGTGGGAGATGAGGACCAGCAAGAGCTTTCAGGGCTGGCACCTTTAGTGTAGGAGCAATCCCTGGACGTTCGCAATTTCGGTGTTGAATTTTGGCCAGATTGAGCAGGAGAGGCTGTGTACGTTGGAAGTTTTAGTAGGCTAAACAAGTTCAGAGCCCAAGTGTTTGTGGTTCGTTTGAGAGGTTACCAGTGGGAGATGAGGACCAGCAAGAGCTTTCAGGGCTGGCACCTTTAGTGTAGGAGCAATCGCCGGATGTTCGCAATTTCGGTGTTGAATTTTGGCCAGATTGAGCAGGAGAGGCTGTGTACGTTGGAAGTTTTAGTAGGCTAAACAAGTTCAGAGCCCAAGTGTTTGTGGTTCGTTTGAGAGGTTACCAGTGGGAGATGAGGACCAGCAAGAGCTTTCAGGGCTGGCACCTTTTGTGTAGGAGCAATCCCTGGACGTTCGCAATTCCGGTGTTGAGCTCTGGCCAGATTGAGCAGGAGAGGCTGTGTACGTTGGAAGTTTTAGTAGGCTAAACAAGTTCAGAGCCCAAGTGTTTGTGGTTCGTTTGAGAGGTTGCCAGTGGGAGATGAGGACCAGCAAGAGCTTTCAGGGCTGGCACCTTTAGTGTAGGAGCAATCGCCGGACGTTCGCAATTTCGTTGTTGAGCTCTGGCCAGATTGAGCAGGAGAGGCTGTGTACGTTGGAAGTTTTAGTAGGCTAAACAAGTTCAGAGCCCAAGTGTTTGTGGTTCGTTTGAGAGGTTACCAGTGGGAGATGAGGACCAGCAAGAGCTTTCAGGGCTGGCACCTTTAGTGTAGGAGCAATCGCCGGACGTTCGCATTTTCGGTGTTGAGCTCTGGCCAGATTGAGCAGGAGAGGCTGTGTACGTTGGAAGTTTTGGTAGGCTAAACAAGTTCAGAGCGCAAGTGTTTGTGGTTCGTTTGAGAGGTTACCAGTGGGAGATGAGGACCAGCAAGAGCTTTCAGGGCTGGCACCTTTAGTGTAGGAGCAATCCCTGGACGTTCGCAATTCCGGTGTTGAGCTCTGGCCAGATTGAGCAGGAGAGGCTGTGTACGTTGGAAGTTTTGGTAGCCTAAACAAGTTCAGAGCCCAAGTGTTTGTGGTTCTTTTGAGAGGTTACCAGTGGGAGATGAGGACCAGCAAGAGCTTTCAGGGCTGGCACCTTTAGTGTAGGAGCAATCGCCGGACGTTCGCAATTTCGGTGTTGAGCTCTGGCCAGATTGAGCAGGAGAGGCTGTGTACGTTGGAAGTTTTCGTAGGCTAAACAAGTTCAGAGCCCAAGTGTTTGTGGTTCGTTTGAGAGGTTACCAGTGGGAGATGAGGACCAGCAAGAGCTTTCAGGGCTGGCACCTTTAGTGTAGGAGCAATCGCCGGACGTTCGCAATTTCGGTGTTGAATTTTGGCCAGATTGAGCAGGAGAGGCTGTGTACGTTGGAAGTTTTAGTAGGCTAAACAAGTTCAGAGCCCAAGTGTTTGTGGTTCGTTTGAGAGGTTACCAGTGGGAGATGAGGACCAGCAAGAGCTTTCAGGGCTGGCACCTTTAGTGTAGGAGCAATCCCTGGAGGTTCGCATTTTCGGTGTTGAGCTCTGGCCAGATTGAGCAGGAGAGGCTGTGTACGTTGGAAGTTTTAGTAGCCAAAACAAGTTCAGAGCCCAAGTGTTTGTGGTTCGTTTGAGAGGTTACCAGTGGGAGATGAGGACCAGCAAGAGCTTTCAGGGCTGGCACCTTTAGTGTAGGAGCAATCGCCGGACGTTCGCAATTTCGGTGTTGAATTTTGGCCAGATTGAGCAGGAGAGGCTGTGTACGTTGGAAGTTTTCGTAGGCTAAACAAGTTCAGAGCCCAAGTGTTTGTGGTTCGTTTGAGAGGTTACCAGTGGGAGATGAGGACCAGCAAGAGCTTTCAGGGCTGGCATCTTTAGTGTAGGAGCAATCCCTGGACGTTCGCAATTTCGGTGTTGAGCTCTGGCCAGATTGAGCAGGAGAGGCTGTGTACGTTGGAAGTTTTAGTAGGCTAAACAAGTTCAGAGCCCAAGTGTTTGTGGTTCGTTTGAGAGGTTACCAGTGGGAGATGAGGACCAGCAAGAGCTTTCAGGGCTGGCACCTTTAGTGTAGGAGCAATCGCCGGACGTTCGCAATTTCGGTGTTGAATTTTGGCCAGATTGAGCAGGAGAGGCTGTGTACGTTGGAAGTTTTCGTAGGCTAAACAAGTTCAGAGCCCAAGTGTTTGTGGTTCGTTTGAGAGGTTACCAGTGGGAGATGAGGACCAGCAAGAGCTTTCAGGGCTGGCACCTTTAGTGTAGGAGCAATCCCTGGACGTTCGCAATTTCGGTGTTGAATTTTGGCCAGATTGAGCAGGAGAGGCTGTGTACGTTGGAAGTTTTAGTAGGCTAAACAAGTTCAGAGCCCAAGTGTTTGTGGTTCGTTTGAGAGGTTACCAGTGGGAGATGAGGACCAGCAAGAGCTTTCAGGGCTGGCACCTTTAGTGTAGGAGCAATCGCCGGATGTTCGCAATTTCGGTGTTGAATTTTGGCCAGATTGAGCAGGAGAGGCTGTGTACGTTGGAAGTTTTAGTAGGCTAAACAAGTTCAGAGCCCAAGTGTTTGTGGTTCGTTTGAGAGGTTACCAGTGGGAGATGAGGACCAGCAAGAGCTTTCAGGGCTGGCACCTTTAGTGTAGGAGCAATCCCTGGACGTTCGCATTTTCGGTGTTGAGCTCTGGCCAGATTGAGCAGGAGAGGTTGTGTACGTTGGAAGTTTTAGTAGGCTAAACAAGTTCAGAGCCCAAGTGTTTGTGGTTCGTTTGAGAGGTTACCAGTGGGAGATGAGGACCAGCAAGAGCTTTCAGGGCTGGCACCTTTAGCGTGGGAGCAATCGCCGGACGTTCGCAATTTCGGTGTTGAGCTCTGGCCAGATTGAGCAGGAGAGGCTGTGTACGTTGGAAGTTTTAGTAGGCTAAACAAGTTCAGAGCCCAAGTGTTTGTGGTTCGTTTGAGAGGTTACCAGTGGGAGATGAGGACCAGCAAGAGCTTTCAGGGCTGGCACCTTTAGTGTAGGAGCAATCACCGGACGTTCGCAATTTCGGTGTTGAGCTCTGGCCAGATTGAGCAGGAGAGGCTGTGTACGTTGGAAGTTTTGGTAGGCTAAACAAGTTCAGAGCCCAAGTGTTTGTGGTTCGTTTGAGAGGTTACCAGTGGGAGATGAGGACCAGCAAGAGCTTTCAGGGCTGGCACCTTTAGTGTAGGAGCAATCCCTGGACGTTCGCATTTTCGGTGTTGAGCTCTGGCCAGATTGAGCAGGAGAGGCTGTGTACGTTGGAAGTTTTAGTAGGCTAAACAAGTTCAGAGCCCAAGTGTTTGTGGTTCGTTTGAGAGGTTACCAGTGGGAGATGAGGACCAGCAAGAGCTTTCAGGGCTGGCACCTTTAGTGTAGGAGCAATCGCCGGACGTTTGCAATTTCGATGTTGAGCTCTGGCCAGATTGAGCAGGAGAGGCTGTGTACGTTGGAAGTTTTCGTAGGCTAAACAAGTTCAGAGCCCAAGTGTTTGTGGTTCGTTTGAGAGGTTACCAGTGGGAGATGAGGACCAGCAAGAGCTTTCAGGGCTGGCACCTTTAGTGTAGGAGCAATCGCTGGACGTTCGCAATTTCGGTGTTGAGCTCTGGCCAGATTGAGCAGGAGAGGCTGTGTACGTTGGAAGTTTTAGTAGCCTAAACAAGTTCAGAGCCCAAGTGTTTCTGGTTCGTTTGAGAGGTTACCAGTGGGAGATGAGGACCAGCAAGAGCTTTCAGGGCTGGCATCTTTAGTGTAGGAGCAATCCCTGGACGTTCGCAATTTCGGTGTTGAGCTCTGGCCAGATTGAGCAGGAGAGGCTGTGTACGTTGGAAGTTTTAGTAGGCTAAACAAGTTCAGAGCCCAAGTGTTTGTGGTTCGTTTGAGAGGTTACCAGTGGGAGATGAGGACCAGCAAGAGCTTTCAGGGCTGGCACCTTTAGTGTAGGAGCAATCGCCGGACGTTCGCAATTTCGGTGTTGAATTTTGGCCAGATTGAGCAGGAGAGGCTGTGTACGTTGGAAGTTTTAGTAGGCTAAACAAGTTCAGAGCCCAAGTGTTTGTGGTTCGTTTGAGAGGTTACCAGTGGGAGATGAGGACCAGCAAGAGCTTTCAGGGCTGGCACCTTTAGTGTAGGAGCAATTGCTGGACGTTCGCATTTTCGGTGTTGAGCTCTGGCCAGATTGAGCAGGAGAGGCTGTGTACGTTGGAAGTTTTAGTAGGCTAAACAAGTTCAGAGCCCAAGTGTTTGTGGTTCGTTTGAGAGGTTACCAGTGGGAGATGAGGACCAGCAAGAGCTTTCAGGGCTGGCACCTTTAGTGTAGGAGCAATCCCTGGACGTTCGCAATTTCGGTGTTGAATTTTGGCCAGATTGAGCAGGAGAGGCTGTGTACGTTGGAAGTTTTAGTAGGCTAAACAAGTTCAGAGCCCAAGTGTTTGTGGTTCGTTTGAGAGGTTACCAGTGGGAGATGAGGACCAGCAAGAGCTTTCAGGGCTGGCACCTTTTGTGTAGGAGCAATCCCTGGACGTTCGCAATTCCGGTGTTGAGCTCTGGCCAGATTGAGCAGGAGAGGCTGTGTACGTTGGAAGTTTTAGTAGGCTAAACAAGTTCAGAGCCCAAGTGTTTGTGGTTCGTTTGAGAGGTTGCCAGTGGGAGATGAGGACCAGCAAGAGCTTTCAGGGCTGGCACCTTTAGTGTAGGAGCAATCGCCGGACGTTCGCAATTTCGTTGTTGAGCTCTGGCCAGATTGAGCAGGAGAGGCTGTGTACGTTGGAAGTTTTAGTAGGCTAAACAAGTTCAGAGCCCAAGTGTTTGTGGTTCGTTTGAGAGGTTACCAGTGGGAGATGAGGACCAGCAAGAGCTTTCAGGGCTGGCACCTTTAGTGTAGGAGCAATCGCCGGACGTTCGCATTTTCGGTGTTGAGCTCTGGCCAGATTGAGCAGGAGAGGCTGTGTACGTTGGAAGTTTTGGTAGGCTAAACAAGTTCAGAGCGCAAGTGTTTGTGGTTCGTTTGAGAGGTTACCAGTGGGAGATGAGGACCAGCAAGAGCTTTCAGGGCTGGCACCTTTAGTGTAGGAGCAATCCCTGGACGTTCGCAATTCCGGTGTTGAGCTCTGGCCAGATTGAGCAGGAGAGGCTGTGTACGTTGGAAGTTTTGGTAGCCTAAACAAGTTCAGAGCCCAAGTGTTTGTGGTTCTTTTGAGAGGTTACCAGTGGGAGATGAGGACCAGCAAGAGCTTTCAGGGCTGGCACCTTTAGTGTAGGAGCAATCGCCGGACGTTCGCAATTTCGGTGTTGAGCTCTGGCCAGACTGAGCAGGAGAGGCTGTGTACGTTGGAAGTTTTCGTAGGCTAAACAAGTTCAGAGCCCAAGTGTTTGTGGTTCGTTTGAGAGGTTACCAGTGGGAGATGAGGACCAGCAAGAGCTTTCAGGGCTGGCACCTTTAGTGTAGGAGCAATCGCCGGACGTTCGCAATTTCGGTGTTGAATTTTGGCCAGATTGAGCAGGAGAGGCTGTGTACGTTGGAAGTTTTAGTAGGCTAAACAAGTTCAGAGCCCAAGTGTTTGTGGTTCGTTTGAGAGGTTACCAGTGGGAGATGAGGACCAGCAAGAGCTTTCAGGGCTGGCACCTTTAGTGTAGGAGCAATCCCTGGAGGTTCGCATTTTCGGTGTTGAGCTCTGGCCAGATTGAGCAGGAGAGGCTGTGTACGTTGGAAGTTTTAGTAGCCAAAACAAGTTCAGAGCCCAAGTGTTTGTGGTTCGTTTGAGAGGTTACCAGTGGGAGATGAGGACCAGCAAGAGCTTTCAGGGCTGGCACCTTTAGTGTAGGAGCAATCGCCGGACGTTCGCAATTTCGGTGTTGAATTTTGGCCAGATTGAGCAGGAGAGGCTGTGTACGTTGGAAGTTTTCGTAGGCTAAACAAGTTCAGAGCCCAAGTGTTTGTGGTTCGTTTGAGAGGTTACCAGTGGGAGATGAGGACCAGCAAGAGCTTTCAGGGCTGGCATCTTTAGTGTAGGAGCAATCCCTGGACGTTCGCAATTTCGGTGTTGAGCTCTGGCCAGATTGAGCAGGAGAGGCTGTGTACGTTGGAAGTTTTAGTAGGCTAAACAAGTTCAGAGCCCAAGTGTTTGTGGTTCGTTTGAGAGGTTACCAGTGGGAGATGAGGACCAGCAAGAGCTTTCAGGGCTGGCACCTTTAGTGTAGGAGCAATCGCCGGACGTTCGCAATTTCGGTGTTGAATTTTGGCCAGATTGAGCAGGAGAGGCTGTGTACGTTGGAAGTTTTCGTAGGCTAAACAAGTTCAGAGCCCAAGTGTTTGTGGTTCGTTTGAGAGGTTACCAGTGGGAGATGAGGACCAGCAAGAGCTTTCAGGGCTGGCACCTTTAGTGTAGGAGCAATCCCTGGACGTTCGCAATTTCGGTGTTGAATTTTGGCCAGATTGAGCAGGAGAGGCTGTGTACGTTGGAAGTTTTAGTAGGCTAAACAAGTTCAGAGCCCAAGTGTTTGTGGTTCGTTTGAGAGGTTACCAGTGGGAGATGAGGACCAGCAAGAGCTTTCAGGGCTGGCACCTTTAGTGTAGGAGCAATCGCCGGATGTTCGCAATTTCGGTGTTGAATTTTGGCCAGATTGAGCAGGAGAGGCTGTGTACGTTGGAAGTTTTAGTAGGCTAAACAAGTTCAGAGCCCAAGTGTTTGTGGTTCGTTTGAGAGGTTACCAGTGGGAGATGAGGACCAGCAAGAGCTTTCAGGGCTGGCACCTTTAGTGTAGGAGCAATCCCTGGACGTTCGCATTTTCGGTGTTGAGCTCTGGCCAGATTGAGCAGGAGAGGTTGTGTACGTTGGAAGTTTTAGTAGGCTAAACAAGTTCAGAGCCCAAGTGTTTGTGGTTCGTTTGAGAGGTTACCAGTGGGAGATGAGGACCAGCAAGAGCTTTCAGGGCTGGCACCTTTAGCGTGGGAGCAATCGCCGGACGTTCGCAATTTCGGTGTTGAGCTCTGGCCAGATTGAGCAGGAGAGGCTGTGTACGTTGGAAGTTTTAGTAGGCTAAACAAGTTCAGAGCCCAAGTGTTTGTGGTTCGTTTGAGAGGTTACCAGTGGGAGATGAGGACCAGCAAGAGCTTTCAGGGCTGGCACCTTTAGTGTAGGAGCAATCACCGGACGTTCGCAATTTCGGTGTTGAGCTCTGGCCAGATTGAGCAGGAGAGGCTGTGTACGTTGGAAGTTTTGGTAGGCTAAACAAGTTCAGAGCCCAAGTGTTTGTGGTTCGTTTGAGAGGTTACCAGTGGGAGATGAGGACCAGCAAGAGCTTTCAGGGCTGGCACCTTTAGTGTAGGAGCAATCCCTGGACGTTCGCATTTTCGGTGTGAGCTCTGGCCAGATTGAGCAGGAGAGGCTGTGTACGTTGGAAGTTTTAGTAGGCTAAACAAGTTCAGAGCCCAAGTGTTTGTGGTTCGTTTGAGAGGTTACCAGTGGGAGATGAGGACCAGCAAGAGCTTTCAGGGCTGGCACCTTTAGTGTAGGAGCAATCGCCGGACGTTTGCAATTTCGATGTTGAGCTCTGGCCAGATTGAGCAGGAGAGGCTGTGTACGTTGGAAGTTTTCGTAGGCTAAACAAGTTCAGAGCCCAAGTGTTTGTGGTTCGTTTGAGAGGTTACCAGTGGGAGATGAGGACCAGCAAGAGCTTTCAGGGCTGGCACCTTTAGTGTAGGAGCAATCGCTGGACGTTCGCAATTTCGGTGTTGAGCTCTGGCCAGATTGAGCAGGAGAGGCTGTGTACGTTGGAAGTTTTAGTAGCCTAAACAAGTTCAGAGCCCAAGTGTTTCTGGTTCGTTTGAGAGGTTACCAGTGGGAGATGAGGACCAGCAAGAGCTTTCAGGGCTGGCATCTTTAGTGTAGGAGCAATCCCTGGACGTTCGCAATTTCGGTGTTGAGCTCTGGCCAGATTGAGCAGGAGAGGCTGTGTACGTTGGAAGTTTTAGTAGGCTAAACAAGTTCAGAGCCCAAGTGTTTGTGGTTCGTTTGAGAGGTTACCAGTGGGAGATGAGGACCAGCAAGAGCTTTCAGGGCTGGCACCTTTAGTGTAGGAGCAATCGCCGGACGTTCGCAATTTCGGTGTTGAATTTTGGCCAGATTGAGCAGGAGAGGCTGTGTACGTTGGAAGTTTTAGTAGGCTAAACAAGTTCAGAGCCCAAGTGTTTGTGGTTCGTTTGAGAGGTTACCAGTGGGAGATGAGGACCAGCAAGAGCTTTCAGGGCTGGCACCTTTAGTGTAGGAGCAATTGCTGG
This sequence comes from Gavia stellata, assembly GCF_030936135.1. Classification (NCBI taxonomy): domain Eukaryota; kingdom Metazoa; phylum Chordata; class Aves; order Gaviiformes; family Gaviidae; genus Gavia; species Gavia stellata. The sequence continues at coordinate 16,427 of NW_026777195.1, read as the reverse complement.
ACGTTCGCATTTTCGGTGTTGAGCTCTGGCCAGATTGAGCAGGAGAGGCTGTGTACGTTGGAAGTTTTAGTAGGCTAAACAAGTTCAGAGCCCAAGTGTTTGTGGTTCGTTTGAGAGGTTACCAGTGGGAGATGAGGACCAGCAAGAGCTTTCAGGGCTGGCACCTTTAGTGTAGGAGCAATCCCTGGACGTTCGCAATTTCGGTGTTGAATTTTGGCCAGATTGAGCAGGAGAGGCTGTGTACGTTGGAAGTTTTAGTAGGCTAAACAAGTTCAGAGCCCAAGTGTTTGTGGTTCGTTTGAGAGGTTACCAGTGGGAGATGAGGACCAGCAAGAGCTTTCAGGGCTGGCACCTTTAGTGTAGGAGCAATCGCCGGATGTTCGCAATTTCGGTGTTGAATTTTGGCCAGATTGAGCAGGAGAGGCTGTGTACGTTGGAAGTTTTAGTAGGCTAAACAAGTTCAGAGCCCAAGGTTTGTGGTTCGTTTGAGAGGTTACCAGTGGGAGATGAGGACCAGAAAGAGCTTTCAGGGCTGGCACCTTTAGTGTAGGAGCAATCCCTGGACGTTCGCATTTTCGGTGTTGAGCTCTGGCCAGATTGAGCAGGAGAGGTTGTGTACGTTGGAAGTTTTAGTAGGCTAAACAAGTTCAGAGCCCAAGTGTTTGTGGTTCGTTTGAGAGGTTACCAGTGGGAGATGAGGACCAGCAAGAGCTTTCAGGGCTGGCACCTTTAGCGTGGGAGCAATCGCCGGACGTTCGCAATTTCGGTGTTGAGCTCTGGCCAGATTGAGCAGGAGAGGCTGTGTACGTTGGAAGTTTTAGTAGGCTAAACAAGTTCAGAGCCCAAGTGTTTGTGGTTCGTTTGAGAGGTTACCAGTGGGAGATGAGGACCAGCAAGAGCTTTCAGGGCTGGCACCTTTAGTGTAGGAGCAATCACCGGACGTTCGCAATTTCGGTGTTGAGCTCTGGCCAGATTGAGCAGGAGAGGCTGTGTACGTTGGAAGTTTTAGTAGGCTAAACAAGTTCAGAGCCCAAGTGTTTGTGGTTCGTTTGAGAGGTTACCAGTGGGAGATGAGGACCAGCAAGAGCTTTCAGGGCTGGCACCTTTAGTGTAGGAGCGATCCCTGGACGTTCGCAATTTCGGTGTTGAATTTTGGCCAGATTGAGCAGGAGAGGCTGTGTACGTTGGAAGTTTTAGTAGGCTAAACAAGTTCAGAGCCCAAGTGTTTGTGGTTCGTTTGAGAGGTTACCAGTGGGAGATGAGGACCAGCAAGAGCTTTCAGGGCTGGCACCTTTAGTGTAGGAGCAATCGCCGGACGTTCGCAATTTCGATGTTGAGCTCTGGCCAGATTGAGCAGGAGAGGCTGTGTACGTTGGAAGTTTTCGTAGGCTAAACAAGTTCAGAGCCCAAGTGTTTGTGGTTCGTTTGAGAGGTTACCAGTGGGAGATGAGGACCAGCAAGAGCTTTCAGGGCTGGCACCTTTAGTGTAGGAGCAATCGCCGGACGTTCGCAATTTCGATGTTGAGCTCTGGCCAGATTGAGCAGGAGAGGCTGTGTACGTTGGAAGTTTTAGTAGGCTAAACAAGTTCAGAGCCCAAGTGTTTGTGGTTCGTTTGAGAGGTTACCAGTGGGAGATGAGGACCAGCAAGAGCTTTCAGGGCTGGCACCTTTAGTGTAGGAGCAATCGCCGGACGTTCGCAATTTCGGTGTTGAATTTTGGCCAGATTGAGCAGGAGAGGCTGTGTACGTTGGAAGTTTTAGTAGGCTAAACAAGTTCAGAGCCCAAGTGTTTGTGGTTCGTTTGAGAGGTTACCAGTGGGAGATGAGGACCAGCAAGAGCTTTCAGGGCTGGCACCTTTAGTGTAGGGGCAATCCCTGGACGTTCGCAATTTTGGTGTTGAGCTCTGGCCAGATTGAGCAGGAGAGGCTGTGTACGTTGGAAGTTTTAGTAGGCTAAACAAGTTCAGAGCCCAAGTGTTTGTGGTTCGTTTGAGAGGTTACCAGTGGGAGATGAGGATCAGCAAGAGCTTTCAGGGCTGGCACCTTTAGTGTAGGAGCAATCGCTGGACGTTCGCAATTTCGGTGTTGAGCTCTGGCCAGATGGAGCAGGAGAGGCTGTGTACGTTGGAAGTTTTAGTAGGCTAAACAAGTTCAGAGCCCAAGTGTTTGTGGTTCGTTTGAGAGGTTACCAGTGGGAGATGAGGACCAGCAAGAGCTTTCAGGGCTGGCACCTTTAGTGTAGGAGCAATCCTGGACGTTCGCATTTTCGGTGTTGAGCTCTGGCCAGATTGAGCAGGAGAGGCTGTGTACGTTGGAAGTTTTAGTAGCCAAAACAAGTTCAGAGCCCAAGTGTTTGTGGTTCGTTTGAGAGGTTACCAGTGGGAGATAAGGACCAGCAAGAGCTTTCAGGGCTGGCACCTTTAGTGTAGGAGCAATCGCCGGACGTTCGCATTTTCGGTGTTGAGCTCTGGCCAGATTGAGCAGGAGAGGCTGTGTACGTTGGAAGTTTTGGTAGGCTAAACAAGTTCAGAGCCCAAGTGTTTGTGGTTCGTTTGAGAGGTTACCAGTGGGAGATGAGGACCAGCAAGAGCTTTCAGGGCTGGCACCTTTAGTGTAGGAGCAATCCCTGGACGTTCGCAATTCCGGTGTTGAGCTCTGGCCAGATTGAGCAGGAGAGGCTGTGTACGTTGGAAGTTTTAGTAGCCAAAACAAGTTCAGAGCCCAAGTGTTTGTGGTTCGTTTGAGAGGTTACCAGTGGGAGATGAGGACCAGCAAGAGCTTTCAGGGCTGGCACCTTTAGTGTAGGAGCAATCGCCGGACGTTCGCATTTTCGGTGTTGAGCTCTGGCCAGATTGAGCAGGAGAGGCTGTGTACGTTGGAAGTTTTGGTAGCCTAAACAAGTTCAGAGCCCAAGTGTTTGTGGTTCGTTTGAGAGGTTACCAGTGGGAGATGAGGACCAGCAAGAGCTTTCAGGGCTGGCACCTTTAGTGTAGGAGCAATCACCGGACGTTCGCAATTTCGGTGTTGAATTTTGGCCAGATTGAGCAGGAGAGGCTGTGTACGTTGGAAGTTTTAGTAGGCTAAACAAGTTCAGAGCCCAAGTGTTTGTGGTTCGTTTGAGAGGTTACCAGTGGGAGATGAGGACCAGCAAGAGCTTTCAGGGCTGGCACCTTTAGTGTAGGAGCAATCGCCGGACGTTCGCAATTTCGATGTTGAGCTCTGGCCAGATTGAGCAGGAGATGCTGTGTACGTTGGAAGTTTTAGTAGGCTAAACAAGTTCAGAGCCCAAGTGTTTGTGGTTCGTTTGAGAGGTTACCAGTGGGAGATGAGGACCAGCAAGAGCTTTCAGGGCTGGCACCTTTAGTGTAGGAGCAATCGCTGGACGTTCGCAATTTCGGTGTTGAGCTCTGGCCAGATTGAGCAGGAGAGGCTGTGTACGTTGGAAGTTTTGGTAGGCTAAACAAGTTCAGAGCCCAAGTGTTTGTGGTTCGTTTGAGAGGTTACCAGTGGGAGATGAGGACCAGCAAGAGCTTTCAGGGCTGGCACCTTTAGTGTAGGAGCAATCGCCGGACGTTCGCAATTTCGGTGTTGAGTTCTGGCCAGATTGAGTAGGAGAGGCTGTGTACGTTGGAAGTTTTAGTAGGCTAAACAAGTTCAGAGCCCAAGTGTTTGTGGTTCGTTTGAGAGGTTACCAGTGGGAGATGAGGATCAGCAAGAGCTTTCAGGGCTGGCACCTTTTGTGTAGGAGCAATCCCTGGACGTTCGGAATTCCGGTGTTGAGCTCTGGCCAGATTGAGCAGGAGAGGCTGTGTACGTTGGAAGTTTTAGTAGGCTAAACAAGTTCAGAGCCCAAGTGTTTGTGGTTCGTTTGAGAGGTTACCAGTGGGAGATGAGGACCAGCAAGAGCTTTCAGGGCTGGCACCTTTAGTGTAGGAGCAATCGCCGGACGTTCGCAATTCCGGTGTTGAGCTCTGGCCAGATTGAGCAGGAGAGGCTGTGTACGTTGGAAGTTTTCGTAGGCTAAACAAGTTCAGAGCCCAAGTGTTTGTGGTTCGTTTGAGAGGTTACCAGTGGGAGATGAGGACCAGCAAGAGCTTTCAGGGCTGGCACCTTTAGTGTAGGAGCAATCGCCGGACGTTCGCAATTTCGGTGTTGAACTCTGGCCAGATTGAGCAGGAGAGGCTGTGTACGTTGGAAGTTTTAGTAGGCTAAACAAGTTCAGAGCCCAAGTGTTTGTGGTTCGTTTGAGAGGTTACCAGTGGGAGATGAGGATCAGCAAGAGCTTTCAGGGCTGGCACCTTTTGTGTAGGAGCAATCCCTGGACGTTCGCAATTCCGGTGTTGAGCTCTGGCCAGATTGAGCAGGAGAGGCTGTGTACGTTGGAAGTTTTAGTAGGCTAAACAAGTTCAGAGCCCAAGTGTTTGTGGTTCGTTTGAGAGGTTACCAGTGGGAGATGAGGACCAGCAAGAGCTTTCAGGGCTGGCGCCTTTAGTGTAGGAGCAATCGCCGGATGTTCGCAATTTCGGTGTTGAATTTTGGCCAGATTGAGCAGGAGAGGCTGTGTACGTTGGAAGTTTTAGTAGGCTAAACAAGTTCAGAGCCCAAGTGTTTGTGGTTCGTTTGAGAGGTTACCAGTGGGAGATGAGGACCGGCAAGAGCTTTCAGGGCTGGCACCTTTAGTGTAGGAGCAATCCCTGGACGTTCGCATTTTCGGTGTTGAGCTCTGGCCAGATTGAGCAGGAGAGGTTGTGTACGTTGGAAGTTTTCGTAGGCTAAACAAGTTCAGAGCCCAAGTGTTTGTGGTTCGTTTGAGAGGTTACCAGTGGGAGATGAGGACCAGCAAGAGCTTTCAGGGCTGGCACCTTTAGCGTGGGAGCAATCGCCGGACGTTCGCAATTTCGGTGTTGAGCTCTGGCCAGATTGAGCAGGAGAGGCTGTGTACGTTGGAAGTTTTAGTAGGCTAAACAAGTTCAGAGCCCAAGTGTTTGTGGTTCGTTTGAGAGGTTACCAGTGGGAGATGAGGACCAGCAAGAGCTTTCAGGGCTGGCACCTTTAGTGTAGGAGCAATCACCGGACGTTCGCAATTCCGGTGTTGAGCTCTGGCCAGATTGAGCAGGAGAGGCTGTGTACGTTGGAAGTTTTAGTAGGCTAAACAAGTTCAGAGCCCAAGTGTTTGTGGTTCGTTTGAGAGGTTACCAGTGGGAGATGAGGACCAGCAAGAGCTTTCAGGGCTGGCACCTTTAGTGTTTCAGGGCTGGCACCTTTAGTGTAGGAGCAATCGCCGGACGTTCGCAATTTCGGTGTTGAATTTTGGCCAGATTGAGCAGGAGAGGCTGTGTACGTTGGAAGTTTTAGTAGGCTAAACAAGTTCAGAGCCCAAGTGTTTGTGGTTCGTTTGAGAGGTTACCAGTGGGAGATGAGGACCAGCAAGAGCTTTCAGGGCTGGCACCTTTAGTGTAGGAGCAATCGCCGGACGTTCGCAATTTCGGTGTTGAATTTTGGCCAGATTGAGCAGGAGAGGCTGTGTACGTTGGAAGTTTTAGTAGGCTAAACAAGTTCAGAGCCCAAGTGTTTGTGGTTCGTTTGAGAGGTTACCAGTGGGAGATGAGGACCAGCAAGAGCTTTCAGGGCTGGCATCTTTAGTGTAGGAGCAATCCCTGGACGTTCGCAATTTCGGTGTTGAGCTCTGGCCAGATTGAGCAGGAGAGGCTGTGTACGTTGGAAGTTTTAGTAGGCTAAACAAGTTCAGAGCCCAAGTGTTTGTGGTTCGTTTGAGAGGTTACCAGTGGGAGATGAGGACCAGCAAGAGCTTTCAGGGCTGGCACCTTTAGTGTAGGAGCAATCCCTGGACGTTCGCATTTTCGGTGTTGAGCTCTGGCCAGATTGAGCAGGAGAGGCTGTGTACGTTGGAAGTTTTGGTAGGCTAAACAAGTTCAGAGCCCAAGTGTTTGTGGTTCGTTTGAGAGGTTACCAGTGGGAGATGAGGACCAGCAAGAGCTTTCAGGCTGGCACCTTTAGTGTAGGAGCAATCGCCGGACGTTCGCAATTTCGGTGTTGAGTTCTGGCCAGATTGAGTAGGAGAGGCTGTGTACGTTGGAAGTTTTAGTAGGCTAAACAAGTTCAGAGCCCAAGTGTTTGTGGTTCGTTTGAGAGGTTACCAGTGGGAGCTGAGGATCAGCAAGAGCTTTCAGGGCTGGCACCTTTTGTATAGGAGCAATCCCTGGACGTTCGCAATTCCGGTGTTGAGCTCTGGCCAGATTGAGCAGGAGAGGCTGTGTACGTTGGAAGTTTTAGTAGGCTAAACAAGTTCAGAGCCCAAGTGTTTGTGGTTCGTTTGAGAGGTTACCAGTGGGAGATGAGGATCAGCAAGAGCTTTCAGGGCTGGCACCTTTAGTGTAGGAGCAATCGCCGGACGTTCGCAATTTCGGTGTTGAGCTCTGGCCAGATTGAGCAGGAGAGGCTGTGTACGTTGGAAGTTTTAGTAGGCTAAACAAGTTCAGAGCCCAAGTGTTTGTGGTTCGTTTGAGAGGTTACCAGTGGGAGATGAGGACCAGCAAGAGCTTTCAGGGCTGGCACCTTTAGTGTAGGAGCAATCCCTGGACGTTCGCATTTTCGGTGTTGAGCTCTGGCCAGATTGAGCAGGAGAGGCTGTGTACGTTGGAAGTTTTAGTAGGCTAAACAAGTTCAGAGCCCAAGTGTTTGTGGTTCGTTTGAGAGGTTACCAGTGGGAGATAAGGACCAGCAAGAGCTTTCAGGGCTGGCACCTTTAGTGTAGGAGCAATCGCCGGACGTTCGCAATTTCGGTGTTGAGCTCTGGCCAGATTGAGCAGGAGAGGCTGTGTACGTTGGAAGTTTTGGTAGGCTAAACAAGTTCAGAGCCCAAGTGTTTGTGGTTCGTTTGAGAGGTTACCAGTGGGAGATGAGGACCAGCAAGAGCTTTCAGGGCTGGCACCTTTAGTGTGGGAGCAATCCCTGGACGTTCGCAATTCCGGTGTTGAGCTCTGGCCAGATTGAGCAGGAGAGGCTGTGTACGTTGGAAGTTTTAGTAGCCAAAACAAGTTCAGAGCCCAAGTGTTTGTGGTTCGTTTGAGAGGTTACCAGTGGGAGATGAGGACCAGCAAGAGCTTTCAGGGCTGGCACCTTTAGTGTAGGAGCAATCGCCGGACGTTCGCATTTTCGGTGTTGAGCTCTGGCCAGATTGAGCAGGAGAGGCTGTGTACGTTGGAAGTTTTGGTAGGCTAAACAAGTTCAGAGCCCAAGTGTTTGTGGTTCGTTTGAGAGGTTACCAGTGGGAGATGAGGACCAGCAAGAGCTTTCAGGGCTGGCACCTTTAGTGTAGGAGCAATCGCTGGACGTTCGCAATTTCGATGTTGAGCTCTGGCCAGATTGAGCAGGAGAGGCTGTGTACGTTGGAAGTTTTAGTAGGCTAAACAAGTTCAGAGCCCAAGTGTTTGTGGTTCGTTTGAGAGGTTACCAGTGGGAGATGAGGACCAGCAAGAGCTTTCAGGGCTGGCACCTTTAGTGTAGGAGCAATCCCTGGACGTTCGCATTTTCGGTGTTGAGCTCTGGCCAGATTGAGCAGGAGAGGCTGTGTACGTTGGAAGTTTTAGTAGGCTAAACAAGTTCAGAGCCCAAGTGTTTGTGGTTCGTTTGAGAGGTTACCAGTGGGAGATGAGGACCAGCAAGAGCTTTCAGGGCTGGCACCTTTAGTGTAGGAGCAATCGCCGGACGTTCGCAATTTCGGTGTTGAATTTTGGCCAGATTGAGCAGGAGAGGCTGTGTACGTTGGAAGTTTTAGTAGGCTAAACAAGTTCAGAGCCCAAGTGTTTGTGGTTCGTTTGAGAGGTTACCAGTGGGAGATGAGGACCAGCAAGAGCTTTCAGGGCTGGCACCTTTAGTGTAGGAGCAATCGCCGGACGTTCGCAATTTCGGTGTTGAATTTTGGCCAGATTGAGCAGGAGAGGCTGTGTACGTTGGAAGTTTTAGTAGGCTAAACAAGTTCAGAGCCCAAGTGTTTGTGGTTCGTTTGAGAGGTTACCAGTGGGAGATGAGGACCAGCAAGAGCTTTCAGGGCTGGCATCTTTAGTGTAGGAGCAATCCCTGGACGTTCGCAATTTCGGTGTTGAGCTCTGGCCAGATTGAGCAGGAGAGGCTGTGTACGTTGGAAGTTTTAGTAGGCTAAACAAGTTCAGAGCCCAAGTGTTTGTGGTTCGTTTGAGAGGTTACCAGTGGGAGATGAGGACCAGCAAGAGCTTTCAGGGCTGGCACCTTTAGTGTAGGAGCAATCCCTGGACGTTCGCATTTTCGGTGTTGAGCTCTGGCCAGATTGAGCAGGAGAGGCTGTGTACGTTGGAAGTTTTGGTAGGCTAAACAAGTTCAGAGCCCAAGTGTTTGTGGTTCGTTTGAGAGGTTACCAGTGGGAGATGAGGACCAGCAAGAGCTTTCAGGGCTGGCACCTTTAGTGTAGGAGCAATCGCCGGACGTTCGCAATTTCGGTGTTGAGTTCTGGCCAGATTGAGTAGGAGAGGCTGTGTACGTTGGAAGTTTTAGTAGGCTAAACAAGTTCAGAGCCCAAGTGTTTGTGGTTCGTTTGAGAGGTTACCAGTGGGAGATGAGGATCAGCAAGAGCTTTCAGGGCTGGCACCTTTTGTATAGGAGCAATCCCTGGACGTTCGCAATTCCGGTGTTGAGCTCTGGCCAGATTGAGCAGGAGAGGCTGTGTACGTTGGAAGTTTTAGTAGGCTAAACAAGTTCAGAGCCCAAGTGTTTGTGGTTCGTTTGAGAGGTTACCAGTGGGAGATGAGGATCAGCAAGAGCTTTCAGGGCTGGCACCTTTAGTGTAGGAGCAATCGCCGGACGTTCGCAATTTCGGTGTTGAGCTCTGGCCAGATTGAGCAGGAGAGGCTGTGTACGTTGGAAGTTTTAGTAGGCTAAACAAGTTCAGAGCCCAAGTGTTTGTGGTTCGTTTGAGAGGTTACCAGTGGGAGATGAGGACCAGCAAGAGCTTTCAGGGCTGGCACCTTTAGTGTAGGAGCAATCCCTGGACGTTCGCATTTTCGGTGTTGAGCTCTGGCCAGATTGAGCAGGAGAGGCTGTGTACGTTGGAAGTTTTAGTAGGCTAAACAAGTTCAGAGCCCAAGTGTTTGTGGTTCGTTTGAGAGGTTACCAGTGGGAGATAAGGACCAGCAAGAGCTTTCAGGGCTGGCACCTTTAGTGTAGGAGCAATCGCCGGACGTTCGCAATTTCGGTGTTGAGCTCTGGCCAGATTGAGCAGGAGAGGCTGTGTACGTTGGAAGTTTTGGTAGGCTAAACAAGTTCAGAGCCCAAGTGTTTGTGGTTCGTTTGAGAGGTTACCAGTGGGAGATGAGGACCAGCAAGAGCTTTCAGGGCTGGCACCTTTAGTGTGGGAGCAATCCCTGGACGTTCGCAATTCCGGTGTTGAGCTCTGGCCAGATTGAGCAGGAGAGGCTGTGTACGTTGGAAGTTTTAGTAGCCAAAACAAGTTCAGAGCCCAAGTGTTTGTGGTTCGTTTGAGAGGTTACCAGTGGGAGATGAGGACCAGCAAGAGCTTTCAGGGCTGGCACCTTTAGTGTAGGAGCAATCGCCGGACGTTCGCATTTTCGGTGTTGAGCTCTGGCCAGATTGAGCAGGAGAGGCTGTGTACGTTGGAAGTTTTGGTAGCCTAAACAAGTTCAGAGCCCAAGTGTTTGTGGTTCGTTTGAGAGGTTACCAGTGGGAGATGAGGACCAGCAAGAGCTTTCAGGGCTGGCACCTTTAGTGTAGGAGCAATCGCTGGACGTTCGCAATTTCGATGTTGAGCTCTGGCCAGATTGAGCAGGAGAGGCTGTGTACGTTGGAAGTTTTAGTAGGCTAAACAAGTTCAGAGCCCAAGTGTTTGTGGTTCGTTTGAGAGGTTACCAGTGGGAGATGAGGACCAGCAAGAGCTTTCAGGGCTGGCACCTTTAGTGTAGGAGCAATCCCTGGACGTTCGCATTTTCGGTGTTGAGCTCTGGCCAGATTGAGCAGGAGAGGCTGTGTACGTTGGAAGTTTTAGTAGGCTAAACAAGTTCAGAGCCCAAGTGTTTGTGGTTCGTTTGAGAGGTTACCAGTGGGAGATGAGGACCAGCAAGAGCTTTCAGGGCTGGCACCTTTAGTGTAGGAGCAATCGCCGGACGTTCGCAATTTCGGTGTTGAATTTTGGCCAGATTGAGCAGGAGAGGCTCTGTACGTTGGAAGTTTTAGTAGGCTAAACAAGTTCAGAGCCCAAGTGTTTGTGGTTCGTTTGAGAGGTTACCAGTGGGAGATGAGGACCAGCAAGAGCTTTCAGGGCTGGCACCTTTAGTGTAGGAGCAATCCCTGGACGTTCGCATTTTCGGTGTTGAGCTCTGGCCAGATTGAGCAGGAGAGGCTGTGTACGTTGGAAGTTTTAGTAGGCTAAACAAGTTCAGAGCCCAAGTGTTTGTGGTTCGTTTGAGAGGTTACCAGTGGGAGATGAGGATCAGCAAGAGCTTTCAGGGCTGGCACCTTTAGTGTAGGAGCAATCGCCGGACGTTCGCAATTTCGTTGTTGAGCTCTGGCCAGATTGAGCAGGAGAGGCTGTGTACGTTGGAAGTTTTAGTAGGCTAAACAAGTTCAGAGCCCAAGTGTTTGTGGTTCGTTTGAGAGGTTACCAGTGGGAGATGAGGACCAGCAAGAGCTTTCAGGGCTGGCACCTTTAGTGTAGGAGCAATCGCCGGACGTTCGCATTTTCGGTGTTGAATTTTGGCCAGATTGAGCAGGAGAGGCTGTGTACGTTGGAAGTTTTAGTAGGCTAAACAAGTTCAGAGCCCAAGTGTTTGTGGTTCGTTTGAGAGGTTACCAGTGGGAGATGAGGACCAGCAAGAGCTTTCAGGGCTGGCACCTTTAGTGTAGGAGCAATCCCTGGACGTTCGCAATTTCGGTGTTGAATTTTGGCCAGATTGAGCAGGAGAGGCTGTGTACGTTGGAAGTTTTAGTAGGCTAAACAAGTTCAGAGCCCAAGTGTTTGTGGTTCGTTTGAGAGGTTACCAGTGGGAGATGAGGACCAGCAAGAGCTTTCAGGGCTGGCACCTTTAGTGTAGGAGCAATCGCCGGACGTTCGCAATTTCGGTGTTGAGCTCTGGCCAGATTGAGCAGGAGAGGCTGTGTACGTTGGAAGTTTTAGTAGGCTAAACAAGTTCAGAGCCCAAGTGTTTGTGGTTCGTTTGAGAGGTTACCAGTGGGAGATGAGGACCAGCAAGAGCTTTCAGGGCTGGCACCTTTAGTGTAGGAGCAATCGCCGGACGTTCGCAATTTCGGTGTTGAATTTTGGCCAGATTGAGCAGGAGAGGCTGTGTACGTTGGAAGTTTTAGTAGGCTAAACAAGTTCAGAGCCCAAGTGTTTGTGGTTCGTTTGAGAGGTTACCAGTGGGAGATGAGGACCAGCAAGAGCTTTCAGGGCTGGCACCTTTAGCGTGGGAGCAATTGCTGGACGTTCGCATTTTCGGTGTTGAGCTCTGGCCAGATTGAGCAGGAGAGGCTGTGTACGTTGGAAGTTTTCGTAGGCTAAACAAGTTCAGAGCCCAAGTGTTTGTGGTTCGTTTGAGAGGTTACCAGTGGGAGATGAGGACCAGCAAGAGCTTTCAGGGCTGGCACCTTTAGTGTAGGAGCAATCCCTGGACGTTCGCATTTTCGGTGTTGAGCTCTGGCCAGATTGAGCAGGAGAGGCTGTGTACGTTGGAAGTTTTGGTAGGCTAAACAAGTTCAGAGCCCAAGTGTTTGTGGTTCGTTTGAGAGGTTACCAGTGGGAGATGAGGACCAGCAAGAGCTTTCAGGGCTGGCACCTTTAGTGTAGGAGCAATCGCCGGACGTTCGCAATTTCGGTGTTGAGTTCTGGCCAGATTGAGTAGGAGAGGCTGTGTACGTTGGAAGTTTTAGTAGGCTAAACAAGTTCAGAGCCCAAGTGTTTGTGGTTCGTTTGAGAGGTTACCAGTGGGAGATGAGGACCAGCAAGAGCTTTCAGGGCTGGCACCTTTAGTGTAGGAGCAATCGCCGGACGTTCGCAATTTCGGTGTTGAGTTCTGGCCAGATTGAGTAGGAGAGGCTGTGTACGTTGGAAGTTTTAGTAGGCTAAACAAGTTCAGAGCCCAAGTGTTTGTGGTTCGTTTGAGAGGTTACCAGTGGGAGATGAGGATCAGCAAGAGCTTTCAGGGCTGGCACCTTTTGTGTAGGAGCAATCCCTGGACGTTCGCAATTCCGGTGTTGAGCTCTGGCCAGATTGAGCAGGAGAGGCTGTGTACGTTGGAAGTTTTAGTAGGCTAAACAAGTTCAGAGCCCAAGTGTTTGTGGTTCGTTTGAGAGGTTACCAGTGGGAGATGAGGATCAGCAAGAGCTTTCAGGGCTGGCACCTTTAGTGTAGGAGCAATCGCCGGACGTTCGCAATTTCGGTGTTGAGCTCTGGCCAGATTGAGCAGGAGAGGCTGTGTACGTTGGAAGTTTTAGTAGGCTAAACAAGTTCAGAGCCCAAGTGTTTGTGGTTCGTTTGAGAGGTTACCAGTGGGAGATGAGGACCAGCAAGAGCTTTCAGGGCTGGCACCTTTAGTGTAGGAGCAATCCCTGGACGTTCGCATTTTCGGTGTTGAGCTCTGGCCAGATTGAGCAGGAGAGGCTGTGTACGTTGGAAGTTTTAGTAGGCTAAACAAGTTCAGAGCCCAAGTGTTTGTGGTTCGTTTGAGAGGTTACCAGTGGGAGATAAGGACCAGCAAGAGCTTTCAGGGCTGGCACCTTTAGTGTAGGAGCAATCGCCGGACGTTCGCATTTTCGGTGTTGAGCTCTGGCCAGATTGAGCAGGAGAGGCTGTGTACGTTGGAAGTTTTGGTAGGCTAAACAAGATCAGAGCGCAAGTGTTTGTGGTTCGTTTGAGAGGTTACCAGTGGGAGATGAGGACCAGCAAGAGCTTTCAGGGCTGGCACCTTTAGTGTGGGAGCAATCCCTGGACGTTCGCAATTCCGGTGTTGAGCTCTGGCCAGATTGAGCAGGAGAGGCTGTGTACGTTGGAAGTTTTAGTAGCCAAAACAAGTTCAGAGCCCAAGTGTTTGTGGTTCGTTTGAGAGGTTACCAGTGGGAGATGAGGACCAGCAAGAGCTTTCAGGGCTGGCACCTTTAGTGTAGGAGCAATCGCCGGACGTTCGCATTTTCGGTGTTGAGCTCTCGCCAGATTGAGCAGGAGAGGCTGTGTACGTTGGAAGTTTTGGTAGCCTAAACAAGTTCAGAGCCCAAGTGTTTGTGGTTCGTTTGAGAGGTTACCAGTGGGAGATGAGGACCAGCAAGAGCTTTCAGGGCTGGCACCTTTAGTGTAGGAGCAATCGCCGGACGTTCGCAATTTCGGTGTTGAATTTTGGCCAGATTGAGCAGGAGAGGCTGTGTACGTTGGAAGTTTTAGTAGGCTAAACAAGTTCAGAGCCCAAGTGTTTGTGGTTCGTTTGAGAGGTTACCAGTGGGAGATGAGGACCAGCAAGAGCTTTCAGGGCTGGCACCTTTAGTGTAGGAGCAATCGCTGGACGTTCGCAATTTCGATGTTGAGCTCTGGCCAGATTGAGCAGGAGAGGCTGTGTACGTTGGAAGTTTTAGTAGGCTAAACAAGTTCAGAGCCCAAGTGTTTGTGGTTCGTTTGAGAGGTTACCAGTGGGAGATGAGGACCAGCAAGAGCTTTCAGGGCTGGCACCTTTAGTGTAGGAGCAATCCCTGGACGTTCGCATTTTCGGTGTTGAGCTCTGGCCAGATTGAGCAGGAGAGGCTGTGTACGTTGGAAGTTTTAGTAGCCAAAACAAGTTCAGAGCCCAAGTGTTTGTGGTTCGTTTGAGAGGTTACCAGTGGGAGATGAGGACCAGCAAGAGCTTTCAGGGCTGGCACCTTTAGTGTAGGAGCAATCGCCGGACGTTCGCAATTTCGGTGTTGAATTTTGGCCAGATTGAGCAGGAGAGGCTCTGTACGTTGGAAGTTTTAGTAGGCTAAACAAGTTCAGAGCCCAAGTGTTTGTGGTTCGTTTGAGAGGTTACCAGTGGGAGGTGAGGACCAGCAAGAGCTTTCAGGGCTGGCACCTTTAGTGTAGGAGCAATCGCCGGACGTTCGCAATTTCGGTGTTGAATTTTGGCCAGATTGAGCAGGAGAGGCTGTGTACGTTGGAAGTTTTAGTAGGCTAAACAAGTTCAGAGCCCAAGTGTTTGTGGTTCGTTTGAGAGGTTACCAGTGGGAGATGAGGACCAGCAAGAGCTTTCAGGGCTGGCACCTTTAGTGTAGGAGCAATCGCCGGACGTTCGCAATTTCGTTGTTGAGCTCTGGCCAGATTGAGCAGGAGAGGCTGTGTACGTTGGAAGTTTTAGTAGGCTAAACAAGTTCAGAGCCCAAGTGTTTGTGGTTCGTTTGAGAGGTTACCAGTGGGAGATGAGGACCAGCAAGAGCTTTCAGGGCTGGCACCTTTAGTGTAGGAGCAGTCCCTGGACGTTCGCATTTTCGGTGTTGAGCTCTGGCCAGATTGAGCAGGAGAGGCTGTGTACGTTGGAAGTTTTAGTAGGCTAAACAAGTTCAGAGCCCAAGTGTTTGTGGTTCGTTTGAGAGGTTACCAGTGGGAGATGAGGACCAGCAAGAGCTTTCAGGGCTGGCACCTTTAGTGTAGGAGCAATCCCTGGACGTTCGCAATTCCGGTGTTGAGCTCTGGCCAGATTGAGCAGGAGAGGCTGTGTACGTTGGAAGTTTTAGTAGGCTAAACAAGTTCAGAGCCCAAGTGTTTGTGGTTCGTTTGAGAGGTTACCAGTGGGAGATGAGGACCAGCAAGAGCTTTCAGGGCTGGCACCTTTAGTGTAGGAGCAATCGCCGGACGTTCGCAATTTCGGTGTTGAGCTCTGGCCAGATTGAGCAGGAGAGGCTGTGTACGTTGGAAGTTTTAGTAGGCTAAACAAGTTCAGAGCCCAAGTGTTTGTGGTTCGTTTGAGAGGTTACCAGTGGGAGATGAGGACCAGCAAGAGCTTTCAGGGCTGGCACCTTTAGTGTAGGAGCAATCCCTGGACGTTCGCATTTTCGGTGTTGAGCTCTGGCCAGATTGAGCAGGAGAGGCTGTGTACGTTGGAAGTTTTAGTAGGCTAAACAAGTTCAGAGCCCAAGTGTTTGTGGTTCGTTTGAGAGGTTACCAGTGGGAGATAAGGACCAGCAAGAGCTTTCAGGGCTGGCACCTTTAGTGTAGGAGCAATCGCCGGACGTTCGCATTTTCGGTGTTGAGCTCTGGCCAGATTGAGCAGGAGAGGCTGTGTACGTTGGAAGTTTTGGTAGGCTAAACAAGATCAGAGCGCAAGTGTTTGTGGTTCGTTTGAGAGGTTACCAGTGGGAGATGAGGACCAGCAAGAGCTTTCAGGGCTGGCACCTTTAGTGTGGGAGCAATCCCTGGACGTTCGCAATTCCGGTGTTGAGCTCTGGCCAGATTGAGCAGGAGAGGCTGTGTACGTTGGAAGTTTTAGTAGCCAAAACAAGTTCAGAGCCCAAGTGTTTGTGGTTCGTTTGAGAGGTTACCAGTGGGAGATGAGGACCAGCAAGAGCTTTCAGGGCTGGCACCTTTAGTGTAGGAGCAATCGCCGGACGTTCGCATTTTCGGTGTTGAGCTCTCGCCAGATTGAGCAGGAGAGGCTGTGTACGTTGGAAGTTTTGGTAGCCTAAACAAGTTCAGAGCCCAAGTGTTTGTGGTTCGTTTGAGAGGTTACCAGTGGGAGATGAGGACCAGCAAGAGCTTTCAGGGCTGGCACCTTTAGTGTAGGAGCAATCGCCGGACGTTCGCAATTTCGGTGTTGAATTTTGGCCAGATTGAGCAGGAGAGGCTGTGTACGTTGGAAGTTTTAGTAGGCTAAACAAGTTCAGAGCCCAAGTGTTTGTGGTTCGTTTGAGAGGTTACCAGTGGGAGATGAGGACCAGCAAGAGCTTTCAGGGCTGGCACCTTTAGTGTAGGAGCAATCGCTGGACGTTCGCAATTTCGATGTTGAGCTCTGGCCAGATTGAGCAGGAGAGGCTGTGTACGTTGGAAGTTTTAGTAGGCTAAACAAGTTCAGAGCCCAAGTGTTTGTGGTTCGTTTGAGAGGTTACCAGTGGGAGATGAGGACCAGCAAGAGCTTTCAGGGCTGGCACCTTTAGTGTAGGAGCAATCCCTGGACGTTCGCATTTTCGGTGTTGAGCTCTGGCCAGATTGAGCAGGAGAGGCTGTGTACGTTGGAAGTTTTAGTAGCCAAAACAAGTTCAGAGCCCAAGTGTTTGTGGTTCGTTTGAGAGGTTACCAGTGGGAGATGAGGACCAGCAAGAGCTTTCAGGGCTGGCACCTTTAGTGTAGGAGCAATCGCCGGACGTTCGCAATTTCGGTGTTGAATTTTGGCCAGATTGAGCAGGAGAGGCTA
>NW_026777194.1:0-70437 GCF_030936135.1 Gavia stellata | reverse complement strand
TCCTCTCAAACGAACCACAAACACTTGGCCTCTGAACTTGTTTAGGCTACTAAAACTTCCAACGTACACAGCCTCTCCTGCTCAATCTGGCCAGAGCTCCACACCGAAATTGCGAACGTCCAGCGATTGCTCCTACACTAAAGGTGCCAGCCCTGAAAGCTCTTGCTGGTCCTCATCTCCCACTGGTAACCTCTCAAACGAACCACAAACACTTGGCCTCTGAACTTGTTTAGCCTACTAAAACTTCCAATGTACACAGCCTCTCCTGCTCAGTCCAGCCAGAGCTCCACACCGAAATTGCGAACGTCCAAGGATTGCTCCTACACTAAAGGTGCCAGCCCTGAAAGCTCTTGCTGGTCCTCATCTCCCACTGGTAACCTCTCAAACGAACCACAAACACTTGGGCTCTGAACTTGTTTAGCCTACTAAAACTTCCAACGTACACAGCCTCTCCTGCTCAATCTGGCCAGAGCTCAACACCGACATTGCGAACGTCCAGGGATTGCTCCTACACTAAAGGTGCCAGCCCTGAAAGCTCTTGCTGGTCCTCATCTCCCACTGGTAACCTCTCAAACGAACCACAAACACTTGGCCTCTGAACTTGTTTAGCCCATTAAAACTTCCAACGTACACAGCCTCTCCTGCTCAATCTGGCCAGAGCTCAACACCGACATTGCGAACGTCCAGGGATTGCTCCTACACTAAAGGTGCCAGCCCTGAAAGCTCTTGCTGGTCCTCATCTCCGACTGGTACCTTCTCAAACGAACCACAAACACTTGGCCTCTGAACTTGTTTAGCCTACTAAAACTTCCAACGTACACAGCCTCTCCTGCTCAATCTGGCCAGAGCTCCACACCGAAAATGTGAACGTCCAGGGATTGCTCCTACACTAAAGGTGCCAGCCCTGAAAGCTCTTGCTGGTCCTCATCTCCCACTGGTAACCTCTCAAACGAACCACAAACACTTGGCCTCTGAACTTGTTTAGCCTACTAAAACTTCCAACGTACACAGCCTCTCCTGCTCAATCTGGCCAGAGCTCAACACCGAAATTGTGAACGTCCAGGGATTGCTCCTACACTAAAGGTGCCAGCCCTGAAAGCTCTTGCTGCTCCTCATCTCCCACTGGTAACCTCTCAAACGAACCACAAACACTTGGGCTCTGAACTTGTTTAGCCTACTAAAACTTCCAACGTACACAGCCTCTCCTGCTCAATCTGGCCAAAATTCAACACCGAAATTGTGAACGTCCAGGGATTGCTCCTACACTAAAGGTGCCAGCCCTGAAAGCTCTTGCTGCTCCTCATCTCCCACTGGTAACCTCTCAAACGAACCACAAACACTTGGGCTCTGAACTTGTTTAGCCTACTAAAACTTCCAACGTACACAGCCTCTCCTGCTCAATCTGGCCAGAGCTCCACACCGAAAATGTGAACGTCCAGGGATTGCTCCTACACTAAAGGTGCCAGCCCTGAAAGCTCTTGCTGGTCCTCATCTCCCACTGGTAACCTCTCAAACGAACCACAAACACTTGGCCTCTGAACTTGTTTAGCCTACTAAAACTTCCAACGTACACAGCCTCTCCTGCTCAATCTGGCCAGAGCTCAACACCGAAATTGTGAATGTCCAGCGATTGCTCCTACACTAAAGGTGCCAGCCCTGAAAGCTCTTGCTGGTCCTCATCTCCCACTGGTAACCTCTCAAACGAACCACAAACACTTGGGCTCTGAACTTGTTTAGCCTACTAAAACTTCCAACGTACACAGCCTCTCCTGCTCAATCTGGCCAGAGCTCCACACCGAAATTGCGAACGTCCAGGGATTGCTCCTACACTAAAGGTGCCAGCCCTGAAAGCTCTTGCTGGTCCTCATCTCCCACTGGTAACCTCTCAAACGAACCACAAACACTTGGGCTCTGAACTTGTTTAGCCTACTAAAACTTCCAACGTACACAGCCTCTCCTGCTCAATCTGGCCAGAGCTCAACTCCGAAATTGCGAACGTCCAGGGATTGCTCCTACACTAAAGGTGCCAGCCCTGAAAGCTCTTGCTGCTCCTCATCTCCCACTGGTAACCTCTCAAACGAACCACAAACACTTGGCCTCTGAACTTGTTTAGCCTACTAAAACTTCCAACGTACACAGCCTCTCCTGCTCAATCTGGCCAGAGCTCAACACCGACATTGCGAACGTCCAGGGATTGCTCCTACACTAAAGGTGCCAGCCCTGAAAGCTCTTGCTGGTCCTCATCTCCCACTGGTAACCTCTCAAACGAACCACAAACACTTGGGCTCTGAACTTGTTTAGCCTACTAAAACTTCCAACGTACACAGCCTCTCCTGCTCAATCTGGCCAGAGCTCAACTCCGAAATTGTGAACGTCCAGGGATTGCTCCTACACTAAAGGTGCCAGCCCTGAAAGCTCTTGCTGGTCCTCATCTCCCACTGGTAACCTCTCAAACGAACCACAAACACTTGGCCTCTGAACTTGTTTAGCCTACTAAAACTTCCAACGTACACAGCCTCTCCTGCTCAATCTGGCCAAAATTCAACACCGAAATTGTGAACGTCCAGCGATTGCTCCTACACTAAAGGTGCCAGCCCTGAAAGCTCTTGCTGCTCCTCATCTCCCACTGGTAACCTCTCAAACGAACCACAAACACTTGGCCTCTGAACTTGTTTAGCCTACTAAAACTTCCAACGTACAAAGCCTCTCCTGCTCAATCTGGCCAGAGCTCAACACCGACATTGCGAACGTCCAGCGATTGCTCCTACACTAAAGGTGCCAGCCCTGAAAGCTCTTGCTGGTCCTCATCTCCCACTGGTAACCTCTCAAACGAACCACAAACACTTGGGCTCTGAACTTGTTTAGCCTACTAAAACTTCCAACGTACACAGCCTCTCCTGCTCAATCTGGCCAGAGCTCCACACCGAAATTGCGAACGTCCAAGGATTGCTCCTACACTAAAGGTGCCAGCCCTGAAAGCTCTTGCTGGTCCTCATCTCCCACTGGTAACCTCTCAAACGAACCACAAACACTTGGGCTCTGAACTTGTTTAGCCTACTAAAACTTCCAACGTACACAGCCTCTCCTGCTCAATCTGGCCAGAGCTCCACACCGAAATTGCGAACGTCCAGCGATTGCTCCTACACTAAAGGTGCCAGCCCTGAAAGCTCTTGCTGGTCCTCATCTCCCACTGGTAACCTCTCAAACGAACCACAAACACTTGGCCTCTGAACTTGTTTAGCCTACTAAAACTTCCAACGTACACAGCCTCTCCTGCTCAATCTGGCCAGAGCTCAACTCCGAAATTGCGAACGTCCAGGGATTGCTCCTACACTAAAGGTGCCAGCCCTGAAAGCTCTTGCTGGTCCTCATCTCCGACTGGTACCTTCTCAAACGAACCACAAACACTTGGCCTCTGAACTTGTTTAGCCTACTAAAACTTCCAACGTACACAGCCTCTCCTGCTCAATCTGGCCAGAGCTCAACACCGACATTGCGAACGTCCAGCGATTGCTCCTACACTAAAGGTGCCAGCCCTGAAAGCTCTTGCTGGTCCTCATCTCCCACTGGTAACCTCTCAAACGAACCACAAACACTTGGCCTCTGAACTTGTTTAGCCTACTAAAAATTCCAACGTACACAGCCTCTCCTGCTCAGTCCAGCCTGAGCTCCACACCGAAATTGCGAACGTCCAAGGATTGCTCCTACACTAAAGGTGCCAGCCCTGAAAGCTCTTGCTGGTCCTCATCTCCCACTGGTAACCTCTCAAACGAACCACAAACACTTGGGCTCTGAACTTGTTTAGCCTACTAAAACTTCCAACGTACACAGCCTCTCCTGCTCAATCTGGCCAGAGCTCAACACCGACATTGCGAACGTCCAGGGATTGCTCCTACACTAAAGGTGCCAGCCCTGAAAGCTCTTGCTGGTCCTCATCTCCCACTGGTAACCTCTCAAACGAACCACAAACACTTGGGCTCTGAACTTGTTTAGCCTACTAAAACTTCCAACGTACACAGCCTCTCCTGCTCAATCTGGCCAGAGCTCAACACCGACATTGCGAACGTCCAGCGATTGCTCCTACACTAAAGGTGCCAGCCCTGAAAGCTCTTGCTGGTCCTCATCTCCGACTGGTACCTTCTCAAACGAACCACAAACACTTGGCCTCTGAACTTGTTTAGCCTACTAAAACTTCCAACGTACACAGCCTCTCCTGCTCAATCTGGCCAGAGCTCAACACCGACATTGCGAACGTCCAGGGATTGCTCCTACACTAAAGGTGCCAGCCCTGAAAGCTCTTGCTGCTCCTCATCTCCCACTGGTAACCTCTCAAACGAACCACAAACACTTGGCCTCTGAACTTGTTTAGCCTACTAAAACTTCCAACGTACACAGCCTCTCCTGCTCAATCTGGCCAGAGCTCCACACCGAAATTGCGAACGTCCAGCGATTGATCCTACACTAAAGGTGCCAGCCCTGAAAGCTCTTGCTGGTCCTAATCTCCCACTGGTAACCTCTCAAACGAACCACAAACACTTGGGCTCTGAACTTGTTTAGCCTACTAAAACTTGCAACGTACACAGCCTCTCCTGCTCAGTCTGGCCAGAGCTCCACACCGAAATTGTGAACGTCCAGGGATTGCTCCTACACTAAAGGTGCCAGCCCTGAAAGCTCTTGCTGGTCCTCATCTCCCACTGGTAACCTCTCAAACGAACCACAAACACTTGGCCTCTGAACTTGTTTAGCCTACTAAAACTTCCAACGTACACAGCCTCTCCTGCTCAATCTGGCCAGAGCTCCACACCGAAAATGTGAACGTCCAGGGATTGCTCCTACACTAAAGGTGCCAGCCCTGAAAGCTCTTGCTGGTCCTCATCTCCCACTGGTAACCTCTCAAACGAACCACAAACACTTGGGCTCTGAACTTGTTTAGCCTACTAAAACTTCCAACGTACACAGCCTCTCCTGCTCAATCTGGCCAGAGCTCAACACCGACATTGCGAACGTCCAGCGATTGCTCCTACACTAAAGGTGCCAGCCCTGAAAGCTCTTGCTGGTCCTCATCTCCCACTGGTAACCTCTCAAACGAACCACAAACACTTGGGCTCTGAACTTGTTTAGCCTACTAAAACTTCCAACGTACACAGCCTCTCCTGCTCAATCTGGCCAGAGCTCCACACCGAAATTGTGAACGTCCAAGGATTGCTCCTACACTAAAGGTGCCAGCCCTGAAAGCTCTTGCTGCTCCTCATCTCCCACTGGTAACCTCTCAAACGAACCACAAACACTTGGGCTCTGAACTTGTTTAGCCCACTAAAACTTCCAACGTACACAGCCTCTCCTGCTCAATCTGGCCAGAGCTCAACACCGACATTGCGAACGTCCAGGGATTGCTCCTACACTAAAGGTGCCAGCCCTGAAAGCTCTTGCTGCTCCTCATCTCCCACTGGTAACCTCTCAAACGAACCACAAACACTTGGGCTCTGAACTTGTTTAGCCTACTAAAACTTCCAACGTACACAGCCTCTCCTGCTCAATCTGGCCAGAGCTCCACACCGAAAATGTGAACGTCCAGGGATTGCTCCTACACTAAAGGTGCCAGCCCTGAAAGCTCTTGCTGGTCCTCATCTCCCACTGGTAACCTCTCAAACGAACCACAAACACTTGGCCTCTGAACTTGTTTAGCCTACTAAAACTTCCAACGTACACAGCCTCTCCTGCTCAATCTGGCCAGAGCTCCACACCGAAATTGTGAATGTCCAGCGATTGCTCCTACACTAAAGGTGCCAGCCCTGAAAGCTCTTGCTGGTCCTCATCTCCCACTGGTAACCTCTCAAACGAACCACAAACACTTGGGCTCTGAACTTGTTTAGCCTACTAAAACTTCCAACGTACACAGCCTCTCCTGCTCAATCTGGCCAGAGCTCCACACCGAAATTGCGAACGTCCAGGGATTGCTCCTACACTAAAGGTGCCAGCCCTGAAAGCTCTTGCTGGTCCTCATCTCCCACTGGTAACCTCTCAAACGAACCAGAAACACTTGGGCTCTGAACTTGTTTAGCCTACTAAAACTTCCAACGTACACAGCCTCTCCTGCTCAATCTGGCCAGAGCTCAACACCGAAATTGCGAACGTCCAGGGATTGCTCCTACACTAAAGGTGCCAGCCCTGAAAGCTCTTGCTGGTCCTCATCACCCACTGGCAACCTCTCAAACGAACCACAAACACTTGGGCTCTGAACTTGTTTAGCCTACTAAAACTTCCAACGTACACAGCCTCTCCTGCTCAATCTGGCCAGAGCTCAACACCGACATTGCGAACGTCCAAGGATTGCTCCTACACTAAAGGTGCCAGCCCTGAAAGCTCTTGCTGGTCCTCATCTCCCACTGGTAACCTCTCAAACGAACCACAAACACTTGGGCTCTGAACTTGTTTAGCCTACTAAAACTTCCAACGTACACAGCCTCTCCTGCTCAATCTGGCCAGAGCTCCACACCGAAATTGTGAACGTCCAAGGATTGCTCCTACACTAAAGGTGCCAGCCCTGAAAGCTCTTGCTGGTCCTCATCTCCCACTGGTAACCTCTCAAACGAACCACAAACACTTGGGCTCTGAACTTGTTTAGCCTACTAAAACTTCCAACGTACACAGCCTCTCCTGCTCAATCTGGCCAGAGCTCAACACCGACATTGCGAACGTCCAGCGATTGCTCCTACACTAAAGGTGCCAGCCCTGAAAGCTCTTGCTGGTCCTCATCTCCCACTGGTAACCTCTCAAACGAACCACAAACACTTGGGCTCTGAACTTGTTTAGCCTACTAAAACTTCCAACGTACACAGCCTCTCCTGCTCAATCTGGCCAGAGCTCCACACCGAAAATGTGAACGTCCAGGGATTGCTCCTACACTAAAGGTGCCAGCCCTGAAAGCTCTTGCTGGTCCTCATCTCCCACTGGTAACCTCTCAAACGAACCACAAACACTTGGCCTCTGAACTTGTTTAGGCTACTAAAACTTCCAACGTACACAGCCTCTCCTGCTCAATCTGACCAGAGCTCAACACCAAAATTGTGAACGTCCAGGGATTGCTCCTACACTAAAGGTGCCAGCCCTGAAAGCTCTTGCTGGTCCTCATCTCCCACTGGTAACCTCTCAAACGAACCACAAACACTTGGGCTCTGAACTTGTTTAGCCTACTAAAACTTCCAACGTACACAGCCTCTCCTGCTCAATCTGGCCAGAGCTCCACACCGAAATTGCGAACGTCCAGCGATCGCTCCTACACTAAATGTGCCAGCCCTGAAAGCTCTTGCTGGTCCTCATCTCCCACTGGTAACCTCTCAAACGAACCACAAACACTTGGGCTCTGAACTTGTTTAGTCCACTAAAACTTCCAACGTACACAGCCTCTCCTGCTCAATCTGGCCAGAGCTCAACTCCGAAATTGCGAACGTCCAGGGATTGCTCCTACACTAAAGGTGCCAGCCCTGAAAGCTCTTGCTGGTCCTCATCTCCCACTGGTAACCTCTCAAACGAACCACAAACACTTGGGCTCTGAACTTGTTTAGCCTACTAAAACTTCCAATGTACACAGCCTCTCCTGCTCAATCTGGCCAGAGCTCAACTCCAGCGATTGCTCCTACACTAAAGGTGCCAGCCCTGAAAGCTCTTGCTGGTCCTCATCTCCCACTGGTAACCTCTCAAATGAACCACAAACACTTGGCCATCCTGAACTTGTTTAGGCTACTAAAACTTCCAAACGTACACAGCCTCTCCTGCTCAATCTGGCAAGAGCTCAACACGACATTGCGAACGTCCAGCGATTGCTCCTACACTAAAGGTGCCAGCCCTGAAAGCTCTTGCTGGTCCTCATCTCCCACTGGTAACCTCTCAAACGAACCACAAACACTTGGGCTCTGAACTTGTTTAGCCTACTAAAACTTCCAACGTACACAGGCCTCTCCTGCTCAATCTGGCCAGAGCTCCACACCCGAAAATGTGAACGTCCAGGGATTGCTCCTACACTAAAGGTGCCAGAACCCTGAAAGCTCTTGCTGGTCCTCATCTCCCACTGGTAACCTCTCAAACGAACCACAAACACTTGGCCTCTGAACTTGTTTAGCCTACTAAAACTTCCAACGTACACAGCCTCTCCTGCTCAATCTGGCCAGAGCTCAACACCGAAATTGTGAATGTCCAGGATTGCTCCTACACTAAAGGTGCCAGCCCTGAAAGCTCTTGCTGGTCCTCATCTCCCACTGGTAACCTCTCAAACGAACCACAAACACTTGGCCTCTGAACTTGTTTAGCCTACTAAAACTTCCAACGTACACAGCCTCTCCTGCTCAATCTGGCCAGAAGCTCCACACCGAAATTGCGAACGTCCAGCGATTGCTCCTACACTGAAGGTGCCAGCCCTGGAAAGCTCTTGCTGGTCCTCATCTCCCACTGGTAACCCTCTCAAACGAACCACAAACACTTGGGCTCTGAACTTGTTTAGCCTGCTAAAACTTCAACGTACACAACCTCTCCTGCTCAATCTGGCCAGAGCTCAACTCCGAAATTGCGAACGTCCAGGGATTGCTCCTACACTAAAGGTGCCAGCCCTGAAAGCTCTTGCTGGTCCTCATCTCCCACTGGTAACCTCTCAAACGAACCACAAACACTTGGGCTCTGAACTTGTTTAGGCTACTAAAACTTCCAACGTACACAGCCTCTCCTGCTCAATCTGGCCAGAGCTCAACACCGCAATTGTGAACGTCCAGCGATTGCTCCTACACCTAAAGGTGCCAGCCCTGAAAGCTCTTGCTGGTCCTCATCTCCCACTGGTAACCTCTCAAACGAACCACAAACACTTGGGCTCTGAACTTGTTTAGCCTACTAAAACTTCCAACGTACACAGCCTCTCCTGCTCAATCTGGCCAAAATTCAACACCGAAATTGTGAACGTCCAGCGATTGCTCCTACACTAAAGGTGCCAGCCCTGAAAGCTCTTGCTGGGTCTCATCTCCCACTGGTAACCTCTCAAACGAACCACAAACACTTGGCCTCTGAACTTGTTTAGCCTACTAAACTTCCAACGTACACAGCCTCTCCTGCTCAATCTGGCCAGAGCTCCACACCGAAAATGTGAACATCCAGGGATTGCTCCTACACTAAGGTGCCAGCCCTGAAAGCTCTTGCTGGTCCTCATCTCCCACTGGTAACCTCTCAAACGAACCACAAACACTTGGCCTCTGAACTTGTTTAGCCTACTAAAACTTCCAACGTACACAGCCTCTCCTGCTCAATCTGGCCAGAGCTCAACACCGACATTGCGAACGTCCAGCGATTGCTCCTACACTAAAGGTGCCAGCCCTGAAAGCTCTTGCTGGTCCTCATCTCCCCACTGGTAACCTCTCAAATGAACCACAAACACTTGGCCCTCTGAACTTGTTTAGCCTACTAAAACTTCCAACGTACACAGCCTCTCCTGCTCAATCTGGCCAGAGCTCAACTCCGAAGGTGTGAACGTCCAGGGATTGCTCCTACACTAAAGGTGCCATGCCCTGAAAGCTCTTGCTGCTCCTCATCTCCCACTGGTAACCTCTCAAATGAACCACTAACACTTGGCCTCTGAACTTGTTTAGCCTACTAAAACTTCCAACGTACACAGCCTCTCCTGCTCAATCTGGCCAGAGCTCAACACCGAAATTGCGAACGTCCAGCGATTGCTCCTACACTAAAGGTGGCCAGCCCTGAAAGCTCTTGCTGGTCCTCATCTCCCACTGGTAACCTCTCAAACGAACCACAAACACTTGGGCTCTGAACTTGTTTAGCCTACTAAAACTTCCAACGTACACAGCCTCTCCTGCTCAATCTGGCCAAAATTCAACACCGAAATTGTGAACGTCCAGGGATTGCTCCTACACTAAAGGTGCCAGCCCTGAAAGCTCTTGCTGGTCCTCATCTCCCACTGGTAACCTCTCAAACGAACCACAAACACTTGGGCTCTGAACTTGTTTAGCCTACTAAAACTTCCAACGTACACCAGCCTCTCCTGCTCAATCTGGCCAGAGCTCAACACCGACATTGCGAACGTCCAGGGATTGCTCCTACACTAAAGGTGCCAGCCCTGAAAGCTCTTGCTGCTCCTCATCTCCCACTGGTAACCTCTCAAACGAACCACAAACACTTGGCCTCTGAACTTGTTTAGCCTACTAAAACTTCCAACGTACACAGCCTCTCCTGCTCAATCTGGCCAGAGCTCAACACCGACATTGCGAACGTCCAGGGATTGCTCCTACACTAAAGGTGCCAGCCCTGAAAGCTCTTGCTGGTCCTCATCTCCCACTGGTAACCTCTCAAACGAACCACAAACCACTTGGGCTCTGAACTTGTTTAGCCTACTAAAACTTCAACGTACACAGCCTCTCCTGCTCAATCTGGCCAGAGCTCCACACCGAAAATGTGAACGTCCAGGGATTGCTCCTACACTAAAGGTGCCAGCCCTGAAAGCTCTTGCTGGTCCCTCATCTCCCACTGGTAACCTCTCAAACGAACCACAAACACTTGGCCTCTGAACTTGTTTAGCCTACTAAAACTTCCAACGTACACAGCCTCTCCTGCTCAATCTGGCCAGAGCTCAACACCGAAATTGTGAATGTCCAGCGATTGCTCCTACACTAAAGGTGCCAGCCCTGAAAGCTCTTGCTGGTCCTCATCTCCCACTGGTAACCTCTCAAATGAACCACAAACACTTGGCCTCTGAACTTGTTTAGGCTACTAAAACTTCCAACGTACACAGCCTCTCCTGCTCAATCTGGCAAGAGCTCAACACCGACATTGCGAACGTCCAGCGATTGCTCCCTACACTAAAGGTGCCAGCCCTGAAAGCTCTTGCTGGTCACTCATCTCCCACTGGTAACCTCTCCAACGAACCACAAACACTTGGCCTCCTGAACTTGTTTAGCCTACTAAAACTTCCAACGTACACAGCCTCTCCTGCCTCAATCTGCCAGAGCTCAACACAGAAATTGCGAACGTCCAGCGATTGCTCCTACACTGAAGGTGCCAGCCCTGAAAGCTCTTGCCTGTTCCTCATCTCCCACTGGTAACCTCTCAAACGAACCACAAACCACTTGGGCTCTGAACTTGTTTAGCCTGCTAAAACTTCCAACGTACACAACCTCTCCTGCTCAATCTGGCCAGAGCTCAACTCACGAAATTTGCGAACGTCCAGGGATTGCTCCTACACTAAAGGTGCCAGCCCTGAAAGCTCTTGCTGGTCCTCATCTCCCACTGGTAACCTCTCAAACGAACCACAAACACTTGGCCTCTGAACTTGTTTAGGCTACTAAAACTTCCAACGTACACAGCCCTCTCCTGCCTCAATCTGGCCAGAGCTCAACACCGCAATTGTGAACGTCCAGCGATTGCTCCTACACTAAAGGTGCCAGCCCTGAAAGCTCTTGCTGGTCCTCATCTCCCACCTGGTAACCTCTCAAACGAACCACAAACACTTGGCCCTCTGAACTTGTTTAGCCTACTAAAACTTCCAACGTACACAGCCTCTCCTGCTCAATCTGGCCAAAATTCAACACCGAAATTGTGAACGTCCAGCGATTGTGCTCCTAACACTAAAGGTGCCAGCCCTGAAAGCTCTTGCTGGTCCTCATCTCCCACTGGTAACCTCTCAAACGAACCACAAACACTTGGCATCTGAACTTGTTTAGCTACTAAAACTTCCAACGTACACAGCCTCTCCTGCTCAATCTGGCCAGAGCTCCACACCGAAAATGTGAACATCCAGGGATTGCTCCTACACTAAAGGTGCCAGCCCTGAAAGCTCTTGCTGGTCCTCATCTCCCACTGGTAACCTCTCAAACGAACCACAAACACTTGGCCTCTGAACTTGTTTAGCCTACTAAAACTTCCAACATACACAGCCTCTCCTGCTCAATCTGCCAGAGCTCAACACCGACATTGCGAACGTCCAGCGATTGCTCCTACACTAAAGGTGCCAGCCCTGAAAGCTCTTGCTGGTCCTCATCTCCCACTGGTAACCTCTCAAATGAACCACAAACACTTGGCCTCTGAACTTGTTTAGCCTACTAAAACTTCCAACGTACACAGCCTCTCCTGCTCAATCTGGCCAGAGCTCAACACCGAAATTGCGAACGTCCAGCGATTGCTCCTACACTAAAGGTGCCAGCCCTGAAAGCTCTTGCTGGTCCTCATCTCCCACTGGTAACCTCTCAAACGAACCACAAACACTTGGGCTCTGAACTTGTTTAGCCTACTAAAACTTCCAACGTACACAGCCTCTCCTGCTCAATCTGGCCAAAATTCAACACCGAAATTGTGAACGTCCAGGGATTGCTCCTACACTAAAGGTGCCAGCCCTGAAAGCTCTTGCTGGTCCTCATCTCCCACTGGTAACCTCTCAAACGAACCACAAACACTTGGGCTCTGAACTTGTTTAGCCTACTAAAACTTCCAACGTACACAGCCTCTCCTGCTCAATCTGGCCAGAGCTCAACACCGACATTGCGAACGTCCAGGGATTGCTCCTACACTAAAGGTGCCAGCCCTGAAAGCTCTTGCTGCTCCTCATCTCCCACTGGTAACCTCTCAAACGAACCACAAACACTTGGGCTCTGAACTTGTTTAGCCTACTAAAACTTCCAACGTACACAGCCTCTCCTGCTCAATCTGGCCAGAGCTCAACACCGACATTGCGAACGTCCAGCGATTGCTCCTACACTAAAGGTGCCAGCCCTGAAAGCTCTTGCTGGTCCTCATCTCCCACTGGTAACCTCTCAAACGAACCACAAACACTTGGCCTCTGAACTTGTTTAGCCTACTAAAACTTCCAACGTACACAGCCTCTCCTGCTCAATCTGGCCAGAGCTCAACACCGAAAATGTGAACGTCCAGGGATTGCTCCTACACTAAAGGTGCCAGCCCTGAAAGCTCTTGCTGGTCCTCATCTCCCACTGGTAACCTCTCAAACGAACCACAAACACTTGGCCTCTGAACTTGTTTAGCCTACTAAAACTTCCAACGTACACAGCCTCTCCTGCTCAATCTGGCCAGAGCTCAACACCGAAATTGTGAATGTCCAGCGATTGCTCCTACACTAAAGGTGCCAGCCCTGAAAGCTCTTGCTGGTCCTCATCTCCCACTGGTAACCTCTCAAACGAACCACAAACACTTGGCCTCTGAACTTGTTTAGCCTACTAAAACTTCCAACGTACACAGCCTCTCCTGCTCAATCTGGCCAGAGCTCAACACCGAAATTGCGAACGTCCAGCGATTGCTCCTACACTGAAGGTGCCAGCCCTGAAAGCTCTTGCTGGTCCTCATCTCCCACTGGTAACCTCTCAAACGAACCACAAACACTTGGGCTCTGAACTTGTTTAGCCTACTAAAACTTCCAACGTACACAGCCTCTCCTGCTCAATCTGGCCAGAGCTCAACTCCGAAATTGCGAACGTCCTTGGATTGCTCCTACACTAAAGGTGCCAGCCCTGAAAGCTCTTGCTGGTCCTCATCTCCCACTGGTAACCTCTCAAACGAACCACAAACACTTGGGCTCTGAACTTGTTTAGCCTACTAAAACTTCCAACGTACACAGCCTCTCCTGCTCAATCTGGCCAGAGCTCAACTCCGAAATTGTGAACGTCCAGGGATTGCTCCTACACTAAAGGTGCCAGCCCTGAAAGCTCTTGCTGGTCCTCATCTCCCACTGGTAACCTCTCAAATGAACCACAAACACTTGGCCTCTGAACTTGTTTAGCCTACTAAAACTTCCAACGTACACAGCCTCTCCTGCTCAATCTGGCCAGAGCTCAACTCCGAAATTGCGAACGTCCAGGGATTGCTCCTACACTAAAGGTGCCAGCCCTGAAAGCTCTTGCTGGTCCTCATCTCCCACTGGTACCTTCTCAAACGAACCACAAACACTTGGCCTCTGAACTTGTTTAGCCTACTAAAACTTCCAACGTACACAGCCTCTCCTGCTCAATCTGGCCAGAGCTCAACACCGACATTGCGAACGTCCAGCGATTGCTCCTACACTAAAGGTGCCAGCCCTGAAAGCTCTTGCTGGTCCTCATCTCCCACTGGTAACCTCTCAAACGAACCACAAACACTTGGGCTCTGAACTTGTTTAGCCTACTAAAACTTCCAACGTACACAGCCTCTCCTGCTCAATCTGGCCAGAGCTCCACACCGAAATTGCGAACGTCCAGCGATTGCTCCTACACTAAAGGTGCCAGCCCTGAAAGCTCTTGCTGGTCCTCATCTCCCACTGGTAACCTCTCAAACGAACCACAAACACTTGGGCTCTGAACTTGTTTAGCCTACTAAAAATTCCAACGTACACAGCCTCTCCTGCTCAGTCCAGCCAGAGCTCCACACCGAAATTGCGAACGTCCAAGGATTGCTCCTACACTAAAGGTGCCAGCCCTGAAAGCTCTTGCTGGTCCTCATCTCCCACTGGTAACCTCTCAAACGAACCACAAACACTTGGGCTCTGAACTTGTTTAGCCTACTAAAACTTCCAACGTACACAGCCTCTCCTGCTCAATCTGGCCAGAGCTCAACACCGACATTGCGAACGTCCAGGGATTGCTCCTACACTAAAGGTGCCAGCCCTGAAAGCTCTTGCTGGTCCTCATCTCCCACTGGTAACCTCTCAAACGAACCACAAACACTTGGCCTCTGAACTTGTTTAGCCTACTAAAACTTCCAACGTACACAGCCTCTCCTGCTCAATCTGGCCAGAGCTCAACACCGACATTGCGAACGTCCAGCGATTGCTCCTACACTAAAGGTGCCAGCCCTGAAAGCTCTTGCTGGTCCTCATCTCCGACTGGTACCTTCTCAAACGAACCACAAACACTTGGCCTCTGAACTTGTTTAGCCTACTAAAACTTCCAACGTACACAGCCTCTCCTGCTCAATCTGGCCAGAGCTCAACACCGACATTGCGAACGTCCAGGGATTGCTCCTACACTAAAGGTGCCAGCCCTGAAAGCTCTTGCTGCTCCTCATCTCCCACTGGTAACCTCTCAAACGAACCACAAACACTTGGGCTCTGAACTTGTTTAGCTACTAAAACTTGCAACGTACACAGCCTCTCCTGCTCAGTCTGGCCAGAGCTCCACACCGAAATTGTGAACGTCCAGCGATTGCTCCTACACTAAGGTGCCAGCCCTGAAAGCTCTTGCTGGTCCTCATCTCCCACTGGTAACCTCTCAAACGAACCACAAACACTTGGGCTCTGAACTTGTTTAGCCACACTAAAACTTCCAACGTACACAGCCTCTCCTGCTCAATCTGGCAGAGCTCCACACCGAAAATGTGAACGTCCAGGATTGCTCCTACACTAAGGTGCCAGCCCTGAAAGCTCTTGCTGGTCCTCATCTCCCACTGGTAACCTCTCAAACGAACCACAAACACTTGGGCTCTGAACTTGTTTAGCCTACTAAAACTTCCAACGTACACAGCCTCTCCTGCTCAATCTGGCCAGAGCTCAACACCGAAATTGTGAACGTCCAGGGATTGCTCCTACACTAAAGGTGCCAGCCCTGAAAGCTCTTGCTGGTCCTCATCTCCCACTGGTAACCTCTCAAACGAACCACAAACACTTGGGCTCTGAACTTGTTTAGCCTACTAAAACTTCCAACGTACACAGCCTCTCCTGCTCAATCTGGCCAGAGCTCAACACCGACATTGCGAACGTCCAGGGATTGCTCCTACACTAAAGGTGCCAGCCCTGAAAGCTCTTGCTGCTCCTCATCTCCCACTGGTAACCTCTCAAACGAACCACAAACACTTGGCCTCTGAACTTGTTTAGGCTACTAAAACTTCCAACGTACACAGCCTCTCCTGCTCAATCTGGCCAGAGCTCAACACCGACATTGCGAACGTCCAGGGATTGCTCCTACACTAAAGGTGCCAGCCCTGAAAGCTCTTGCTGGTCCTCATCTCCCACTGGTAACCTCTCAAACGAACCACAAACACTTGGGCTCTGAACTTGTTTAGCCTACTAAAACTTCCAACGTACACAGCCTCTCCTGCTCAATCTGGCCAGAGCTCCACACCGAAAATGTGAACGTCCAGGGATTGCTCCTACACTAAAGGTGCCAGCCCTGAAAGCTCTTGCTGGTCCTCATCTCCCACTGGTAACCTCTCAAACGAACCACAAACACTTGGCCTCTGAACTTGTTTAGCCTACTAAAACTTCCAACGTACACAGCCTCTCCTGCTCAATCTGGCCAGAGCTCAACACCGAAATTGTGAATGTCCAGCGATTGCTCCTACACTAAAGGTGCCAGCCCTGAAAGCTCTTGCTGGTCCTCATCTCCCACTGGTAACGTCTCAAACGAACCACAAACACTTGGGCTCTGAACTTGTTTAGCCTACTAAAACTTCCAACGTACACAGCCTCTCCTGCTCAATCTGGCCAGAGCTCCACACCGAAATTGCGAACGTCCAGGGATTGCTCCTACACTAAAGGTGCCAGCCCTGAAAGCTCTTGCTGGTCCTCATCTCCCACTGGTAACCTCTCAAACGAACCACAAACACTTGGGCTCTGAACTTGTTTAGCCTACTAAAACTTCCAACGTACACAGCCTCTCCTGCTCAATCTGGCCAGAGCTCAACTCCGAAATTGCGAACGTCCAGGGATTGCTCCTACACTAAAGGTGCCAGCCCTGAAAGCTCTTGCTGGTCCTCATCTCCCACTGGTAACCTCTCAAACGAACCACAAACACTTGGGCTCTGAACTTGTTTAGCCTACTAAAACTTCCAACGTACACAGCCTCTCCTGCTCAATCTGGCCAGAGCTCCACACCGAAATTGTGAACGTCCAAGGATTGCTCCTACACTAAAGGTGCCAGCCCTGAAAGCTCTTGCTGCTCCTCATCTCCCACTGGTAACCTCTCAAACGAACCACAAACACTTGGCCTCTGAACTTGTTTAGCCTACTAAAACTTCCAACGTACACAGCCTCTCCTGCTCAATCTGGCCAAAATTCAACACCGAAATTGTGAACGTCCAGCGATTGCTCCTACACTAAAGGTGCCAGCCCTGAAAGCTCTTGCTGGTCCTCATCTCCCACTGGTAACCTCTCAAACGAACCACAAACACTTGGGCTCTGAACTTGTTTAGGCTACTAAAACTTCCAACGTACACATCCTCTCCTGCTCAATCTGGCCAGAGCTCAACACCGACATTGCGAACGTCCAGCGATTGCTCCTACACTAAAGGTGCCAGCCCTGAAAGCTCTTGCTGGTCCTCATCTCCCACTGGTAACCTCTCAAACGAACCACAAACACTTGGCCTCTGAACTTGTTTAGCCTACTAAAACTTCCAACGTACACAGCCTCTCCTGCTCAATCTGGCCAGAGCTCCACACCGAAAATGTGAACGTCCAGGGATTGCTCCTACACTAAAGGTGCCAGCCCTGAAAGCTCTTGCTGGTCCTCATCTCCCACTGGTAACCTCTCAAACGAACCACAAACACTTGGCCTCTGAACTTGTTTAGGCTACTAAAACTTCCAACGTACACAGCCTCTCCTGCTCAATCTGACCAGAGCTCAACACCAAAATTGTGAACGTCCAGGGATTGCTCCTACACTAAAGGTGCCAGCCCTGAAAGCTCTTGCTGGTCCTCATCTCCCACTGGTAACCTCTCAAACGAACCACAAACACTTGGGCTCTGAACTTGTTTAGCCTACTAAAACTTCCAACGTACACAGCCTCTCCTGCTCAATCTGGCCAGAGCTCAACACCGACATTGCGAACGTCCAGGGATTGCTCCTACACTAAAGGTGCCAGCCCTGAAAGCTCTTGCTGGTCCTCATCTCCCACTGGTAACCTCTCAAACGAACCACAAACACTTGGGCTCTGAACTTGTTTAGCCCACTAAAACTTCCAACGTACACAGCCTCTCCTGCTCAATCTGGCCAGAGCTCCACACCGAAATTGCGAACGTCCAGGGATTGCTCCTACACTAAAGGTGCCAGCCCTGAAAGCTCTTGCTGGTCCTCATCTCCCACTGGTAACCTCTCAAACGAACCACAAACACTTGGGCTCTGAACTTGTTTAGCCTACTAAAACTTCCAACGTACACAGCCTCTCCTGCTCAATCTGGCCAAAATTCAACACCGAAATTGTGAACGTCCAGCGATTGCTCCTACACTAAAGGTGCCAGCCCTGAAAGCTCTTGCTGGTCCTCATCTCCCACTGGTAACCTCTCAAACGAACCACAAACACTTGGGCTCTGAACTTGTTTAGCCTACTAAAACTTCCAATGTACACAGCCTCTCCTGCTCAATCTGGCCAGAGCTCAACTCCGAAATTGTGAACGTCCAGGGATTGCTCCTACACTAAAGGTGCCAGCCCTGAAAGCTCTTGCTGGTCCTCATCTCCCACTGGTAACCTCTCAAACGAACCACAAACACTTGGCCTCTGAACTTGTTTAGGCTACTAAAACTTCCAACGTACACAGCCTCTCCTGCTCAATCTGGCACGAGCTCAACACCGACATTGCGAACGTCCAGCGATTGCTCCTACACTAAAGGTGCCAGCCCTGAAAGCTCTTGCTGGTCCTCATCTCCCACTGGTAACCTCTCAAACGAACCACAAACACTTGGGCTCTGAACTTGTTTAGCCTACTAAAACTTCCAACGTACACAGCCTCTCCTGCTCAATCTGGCCAGAGCTCCACACCAAAAATGTGAACGTCCAGCGATTGCTCCTACACTAAAGGTGCCAGCCCTGAAAGCTCTTGCTGGTCCTCATCTCCCACTGGTAACCTCTCAAACGAACCACAAACACTTGGGCTCTGAACTTGTTTAGCCTACTAAAACTTCCAACGTACACAGCCTGTCCTGCTCAATCTGGCCAGAGCTCAACACCGAAATTGTGAATGTCCAGCGATTGCTCCTACACTAAAGGTGCCAGCCCTGAAAGCTCTTGCTGGTCCTCATCTCCCACTGGTAACCTCTCAAACGAACCACAAACACTTGGGCTCTGAACTTGTTTAGGCTACTAAAACTTCCAACGTACACAGCCTCTCCTGCTCAATCTGGCCAGAGCTCAACACCGAAATTGCGAACGTCCAGCGATTGCTCCTACACTGAAGGTGCCAGCCCTGAAAGCTCTTGCTGGTCCTCATCTCCCACTGGTAACCTCTCAAACGAACCACAAACACTTGGGCTCTGAACTTGTTTAGCCTGCTAAAACTTCCAACGTACACAACCTCTCCTGCTCAATCTGGCCAGAGCTCAACTCCGAAATTGCGAACGTCCAGGGATTGCTCCTACACTAAAGGTGCCAGCCCTGAAAGCTCTTGCTGGTCCTCATCTCCCACTGGTAACCTCTCAAACGAACCACAAACACTTGGGCTCTGAACTTGTTTAGGCTACTAAAACTTCCAACGTACACAGCCTCTCCTGCTCAATCTGGCCAGAGCTCAACACCGCAATTGTGAACGTCCAGCGATTGCTCCTACACTAAAGGTGCCAGCCCTGAAAGCTCTTGCTGGTCCTCATCTCCCACTGGTAACCTCTCAAACGAACCACAAACACTTGGGCTCTGAACTTGTTTAGCCTACTAAAACTTCCAACGTACACAGCCTCTCCTGCTCAATCTGGCCAAAATTCAACACCGAAATTGTGAACGTCCAGCGATTGCTCCTACACTAAAGGTGCCAGCCCTGAAAGCTCTTGCTGGTCCTCATCTCCCACTGGTAACCTCTCAAACGAACCACAACCACTTGGCCTCTGAACTTGTTTAGCCTACTAAAACTTCCAACGTACACAGCCTCTCCTGCTCAATCTGGCCAGAGCTCCACACCGAAAATGTGAACATCCAGGGATTGCTCCTACACTAAAGGTGCCAGCCCTGAAAGCTCTTGCTGGTCCTCATCTCCCACTGGTAACCTCTCAAACGAACCACAAACACTTGGCCTCTGAACTTGTTTAGCCTACTAAAACTTCCAACGTACACAGCCTCTCCTGCTCAATCTGGCCAGAGCTCAACACCGACATTGCGAACGTCCAGCGATTGCTCCTACACTAAAGGTGCCAGCCCTGAAAGCTCTTGCTGGTCCTCATCTCCCACTGGTAACCTCTCAAACGAACCACAAACACTTGGCCTCTGAACTTGTTTAGCCTACTAAAACTTCCAACGTACACAGCCTCTCCTGCTCAATCTGGCCAGAGCTCAACTCCGAAATTGCGAACGTCCAGGGATTGCTGCTACACTAAAGGTGCCAGCCCTGAAAGCTCTTGCTGGTCCTCATCTCCCACTGGTAACCTCTCAAACGAACCACAAACACTTGGGCTCTGAACTTGTTTAGCCTACTAAAACTTCCAACGTACACAGCCTCTCCTGCTCAATCTGGCCAAAATTCAACACCGAAATTGTGAACGTCCAGGGATTGCTCCTACACTAAAGGTGCCAGCCCTGAAAGCTCTTGCTGGTCCTCATCTCCCACTGGTAACCTCTCAAACGAACCACAAACACTTGGCCTCTGAACTTGTTTAGCCTACTAAAACTTCCAATGTACACAGCCTCTCCTGCTCAATCTGGCCAGAGCTCAACTCCGAAATTGTGAACGTCCAGGGATTGCTCCTACACTAAAGGTGCCAGCCCTGAAAGCTCTTGCTGGTCCTCATCTCCCACTGGTAACCTCTCAAACGAACCACAAACACTTGACCTCTGAACTTGTTTAGGCTACTAAAACTTCCAACGTACACAGCCTCTCCTGCTCAATCTGGCACGAGCTCAACACCGACATTGCGAACGTCCAGCGATTGCTCCTACACTAAAGGTGCCAGCCCTGAAAGCTCTTGCTGGTCCTCATCTCCCACTGGTAACCTCTCAAACGAACCACAAACACTTGGGCTCTGAACTTGTTTAGCCTACTAAAACTTCCAACGTACACAGCCTCTCCTGCTCAATCTGGCCAGAGCTCAACACCGAAATTGCGAACGTCCAGCGATTGCTCCTACACTGAAGGTGCCAGCCCTGAAAGCTCTTGCTGGTCCTCATCTCCCACTGGTAACCTCTCAAACGAACCACAAACACTTGGGCTCTGAACTTGTTTAGCCTGCTAAAACTTCCAACGTACACAACCTCTCCTGCTCAATCTGGCCAGAGCTCAACTCCGAAATTGCGAACGTCCAGGGATTGCTCCTACACTAAAGGTGCCAGCCCTGAAAGCTCTTGCTGGTCCTCATCTCCCACTGGTAACCTCTCAAACGAACCACAAACACTTGGGCTCTGAACTTGTTTAGGCTACTAAAACTTCCAACGTACACAGCCTCTCCTGCTCAATCTGGCCAGAGCTCAACACCGCAATTGTGAACGTCCAGCGATTGCTCCTACACTAAAGGTGCCAGCCCTGAAAGCTCTTGCTGGTCCTCATCTCCCACTGGTAACCTCTCAAACGAACCACAAACACTTGGCCTCTGAACTTGTTTAGCCTACTAAAACTTCCAACGTACACAGCCTCTCCTGCTCAATCTGGCCAAAATTCAACACCGAAATTGTGAACGTCCAGCGATTGCTCCTACACTAAAGGTGCCAGCCCTGAAATCTCTTGCTGGTCCTCATCTCCCACTGGTAACCTCTCAAACGAACCACAAACACTTGGCCTCTGAACTTGTTTAGCCTACTAAAACTTCCAACGTACACAGCCTCTCCTGCTCAATCTGGCCAGAGCTCAACTCCGAAATTGCGAACGTCCAGGGATTGCTGCTACACTAAAGGTGCCAGCCCTGAAAGCTCTTGCTGGTCCTCATCTCCCACTGGTAACCTCTCAAACGAACCACAAACACTTGGCCTCTGAACTTGTTTAGCCTACTAAAACTTCCAACGTACACAGCCTCTCCTGCTCAATCTGGCCAAAATTCAACACCGAAATTGTGAACGTCCAGGGATTGCTCCTACACTAAAGGTGCCAGCCCTGAAAGCTCTTGCTGGTCCTCATCTCCCACTGGTAACCTCTCAAACGAACCACAAACACTTGGCCTCTGAACTTGTTTAGCCTACTAAAACTTCCAACGTACACAGCCTCTCCTGCTCAATCTGGCCAGAGCTCAACACCGACATTGCGAACGTCCAGCGATTGCTCCTACACTAAAGGTGCCAGCCCTGAAAGCTCTTGCTGGTCCTCATCTCCCACTGGTAACCTCTCAAACAAACCACAAACACTTGGGCTCTGAACTTGTTTAGCCTACTAAAACTTCCAACGTACACAGCCTCTCCTGCTCAATCTGGCCAGAGCTCAACACTGACATTGCGAACGTCCAGGGATTGCTCCTACACTAAAGGTGCCAGCCCTGAAAGCTCTTGCTGGTCCTCATCTCCCACTGGTAACCTCTCAAACGAACCACAAACACTTGGGCTCTGAACTTGTTTAGCCTACTAAAACTTCCAACGTACACAGCCTCTCCTGCTCAATCTGGCCAGAGCTCAACACCGAAATTGTGAACGTCCAGGGATTGCTCCTACACTAAAGGTGCCAGCCCTGAAAGCTCTTGCTGGTCCTCATCTCCCACTGGTAACCTCTCAAACGAACCACAAACACTTGGGCTCTGAACTTGTTTAGCCTACTAAAACTTCCAACGTACACAGCCTCTCCTGCTCAATCTGGCCAGAGCTCAACACCGAAATTGTGAATGTCCAGCGATTGCTCCTACACTAAAGGTGCCAGCCCTGAAAGCTCTTGCTGGTCCTCATCTCCCACTGGTAACCTCTCAAACGAACCACAAACCCTTGGCCTCTGAACTTGTTTAGGCTACTAAAACTTCCAACGTACACAGCCTCTCCTGCTAAATCTGGCCAGAGCTCAACACCGCAATTGTGAACGTCCAGCGATTGCTCCTACACTAAAGGTGCCAGCCCTGAAAGCTCTTGCTGGTCCTCATCTCCCACTGGTAACCTCTCAAACGAACCACAAACACTTGGCCTCTGAACTTGTTTAGCCTACTAAAACTTCCAACGTACACAGCCTCTCCTGCTCAATCTGGCCAAAATTCAACACCGAAATTGTGAACGTCCAGCGATTGCTCCTACACTAAAGGTGCCAGCCCTGAAATCTCTTGCTGGTCCTCATCTCCCACTGGTAACCTCTCAAACGAACCACAAACACTTGGCCTCTGAACTTGTTTAGCCTACTAAAACTTCCAACGTACACAGCCTCTCCTGCTCAATCTGGCCAGAGCTCAACTCCGAAATTGCGAACGTCCAGGGATTGCTGCTACACTAAAGGTGCCAGCCCTGAAAGCTCTTGCTGGTCCTCATCTCCCACTGGTAACCTCTCAAACGAACCACAAACACTTGGCCTCTGAACTTGTTTAGCCTACTAAAACTTCCAACGTACACAGCCTCTCCTGCTCAATCTGGCCAAAATTCAACACCGAAATTGTGAACGTCCAGGGATTGCTCCTACACTAAAGGTGCCAGCCCTGAAAGCTCTTGCTGGTCCTCATCTCCCACTGGTAACCTCTCAAACGAACCACAAACACTTGGCCTCTGAACTTGTTTAGCCTACTAAAACTTCCAACGTACACAGCCTCTCCTGCTCAATCTGGCCAGAGCTCAACACCGACATTGCGAACGTCCAGCGATTGCTCCTACACTAAAGGTGCCAGCCCTGAAAGCTCTTGCTGGTCCTCATCTCCCACTGGTAACCTCTCAAACAAACCACAAACACTTGGGCTCTGAACTTGTTTAGCCTACTAAAACTTCCAACGTACACAGCCTCTCCTGCTCAATCTGGCCAGAGCTCAACACTGACATTGCGAACGTCCAGGGATTGCTCCTACACTAAAGGTGCCAGCCCTGAAAGCTCTTGCTGGTCCTCATCTCCCACTGGTAACCTCTCAAACGAACCACAAACACTTGGCCTCTGAACTTGTTTAGCCTACTAAAACTTCCAACGTACACAGCCTCTCCTGCTCAATCTGGCCAGAGCTCAACACCGAAATTGTGAACGTCCAGGGATTGCTCCTACACTAAAGGTGCCAGCCCTGAAAGCTCTTGCTGGTCCTCATCTCCCACTGGTAACCTCTCAAACGAACCACAAACACTTGGGCTCTGAACTTGTTTAGCCTACTAAAACTTCCAACGTACACAGCCTCTCCTGCTCAATCTGGCCAGAGCTCAACACCGACATTGCGAACGTCCAGCGATTGCTCCTACACTAAAGGTGCCAGCCCTGAAAGCTCTTGCTGGTCCTCATCTCCCACTGGTAACCTCTCAAACGAACCACAAACACTTGGGCTCTGAACTTGTTTAGCCTACTAAAACTTCCAACGTACACAGCCTCTCCTGCTCAATCTGGCCAGAGCTCCACACCGAAAATGTGAACGTCCAGCGATTGCTCCTACACTAAAGGTGCCAGCCCTGAAAGCTCTTGCTGGTCCTCATCTCCCACTGGTAACCTCTCAAACGAACCACAAACACTTGGCCTCTGAACTTGTTTAGCCTACTAAAACTTCCAACGTACACAGCCTCTCCTGCTCAATCTGGCCAGAGCTCAACACCGAAATTGTGAATGTCCAGCGATTGCTCCTACACTAAAGGTGCCAGCCCTGAAAGCTCTTGCTGCTCCTCATCTCCCACTGGTAACCTCTCAAACGAACCACAAACACTTGGGCTCTGAACTTGTTTAGGCTACTAAAACTTCCAACGTACACAGCCTCTCCTGCTCAATCTGGCCAGAGCTCAACACCGAAATTGCGAACGTCCAGCGATTGCTCCTACACTGAAGGTGCCAGCCCTGAAAGCTCTTGCTGGTCCTCATCTCCCACTGGTAACCTCTCAAACGAACCACAAACACTTGGGCTCTGAACTTGTTTAGCCTGCTAAAACTTCCAACGTACACAACCTCTCCTGCTCAATCTGGCCAGAGCTCAACTCCGAAATTGCGAACGTCCAGCGATTGCTCCTACACTAAAGGTGCCAGCCCTGAAAGCTCTTGCTGGTCCTCATCTCCCACTGGTAACCTCTCAAACGAACCACAAACACTTGGGCTCTGAACTTGTTTAGGCTACTAAAACTTCCAACGTACACAGCCTCTCCTGCTCAATCTGGCCAGAGCTCAACACCGCAATTGTGAATGTCCAGCGATTGCTCCTACACTAAAGGTGCCAGCCCTGAAAGCTCTTGCTGGTCCTCATCTCCCACTGGTAACCTCTCAAACGAACCACAAACACTTGGCCTCTGAACTTGTTTAGCCTACTAAAACTTCCAACGTACACAGCCTCTCCTGCTCAATCTGGCCAAAATTCAACACAAAAATTGTGAACGTCCAGCGATTGCT
Source organism: Gavia stellata (assembly GCF_030936135.1). Classification (NCBI taxonomy): domain Eukaryota; kingdom Metazoa; phylum Chordata; class Aves; order Gaviiformes; family Gaviidae; genus Gavia; species Gavia stellata. Next base: position 45,110 of record NW_026777194.1, on the reverse strand, counting down.
CCTACACTAAAGGTGCCAGCCCTGAAATCTCTTGCTGGTCCTCATCTCCCACTGGTAACCTCTCAAACGAACCACAAACACTTGGCCTCTGAACTTGTTTAGCCTACTAAAACTTCCAACGTACACAGCCTCTCCTGCTCAATCTGGCCAGAGCTCAACTCCGAAATTGCGAACGTCCAGGGATTGCTGCTACACTAAAGGTGCCAGCCCTGAAAGCTCTTGCTGGTCCTCATCTCCCACTGGTAACCTCTCAAACGAACCACAAACACTTGGCCTCTGAACTTGTTTAGCCTACTAAAACTTCCAACGTACACAGCCTCTCCTGCTCAATCTGGCCAAAATTCAACACCGAAATTGTGAACGTCCAGGGATTGCTCCTACACTAAAGGTGCCAGCCCTGAAAGCTCTTGCTGGTCCTCATCTCCCACTGGTAACCTCTCAAACGAACCACAAACACTTGGGCTCTGAACTTGTTTAGCCTACTAAAACTTCCAACGTACACAGCCTCTCCTGCTCAATCTGGCCAGAGCTCAACACCGACATTGCGAACGTCCAGCGATTGCTCCTACACTAAAGGTGCCAGCCCTGAAAGCTCTTGCTGGTCCTCATCTCCCACTGGTAACCTCTCAAACAAACCACAAACACTTGGGCTCTGAACTTGTTTAGCCTACTAAAACTTCCAACGTACACAGCCTCTCCTGCTCAATCTGGCCAGAGCTCAACACTGACATTGCGAACGTCCAGGGATTGCTCCTACACTAAAGGTGCCAGCCCTGAAAGCTCTTGCTGGTCCTCATCTCCACTGGTAACCTCTCAAACGAACCACAAACACTTGGGCTCTGAACTTGTTTAGCCTACTAAAACTTCCAACGTACACAGCCTCTCCTGCTCAATCTGGCCAGAGCTCAACACCGAAATTGTGAACGTCCAGGGATTGCTCCTACACTAAAGGTGCCAGCCCTGAAAGCTCTTGCTGGTCCTCATCTCCCACTGGTAACCTCTCAAACGAACCACAAACACTTGGGCTCTGAACTTGTTTAGCCTACTAAAACTTCCAACGTACACAGCCTCTCCTGCTCAATCTGGCCAGAGCTCAACACCGAAATTGTGAATGTCCAGCGATTGCTCCTACACTAAAGGTGCCAGCCCTGAAAGCTCTTGCTGGTCCTCATCTCCCACTGGTAACCTCTCAAACGAACCACAAACACTTGGGCTCTGAACTTGTTTAGGGCTACTAAAACTTCCAACGTACACAGCCTCTCCTGCTCAATCTGGCCAGAGCTCAACACCGCAATTGTGAACGTCCAGCGATTGCTCCTACACTAAAGGTGCCAGCCCTGAAAGCTCTTGCTGGTCCTCATCTCCCACTGGTAACCTCTCAAACGAACCACAAACACTTGGCCTCTGAACTTGTTTAGCCTACTAAAACTTCCAACGTACACAGCCTCTCCTGCTCAATCTGGCCAAATTCAACACCGAAATTGTGAACGTCCAGCGATTGCTCCTACACTAAAGGTGCCAGCCCTGAAATCTCTTGCTGGTCCTCATCTCCCACTGGTAACCTCTCAAACGAACCACAAACACTTGGCCTCTGAACTTGTTTAGCCTACTAAAACTTCCAACGTACACAGCCTCTCCTGCTCAATCTGGCCAGAGCTCAACTCCGAAATTGCGAACGTCCAGGGATTGCTGCTACACTAAAGGTGCCAGCCCTGAAAGCTCTTGCTGGTCCTCATCTCCCACTGGTAACCTCTCAAACGAACCACAAACACTTGGCCTCTGAACTTGTTTAGCCTACTAAAACTTCCAACGTACACAGCCTCTCCTGCTCAATCTGGCCAAAATTCAACACCGAAATTGTGAACGTCCAGGGATTGCTCCTACACTAAAGGTGCCAGCCCTGAAAGCTCTTGCTGGTCCTCATCTCCCACTGGTAACCTCTCAAACGAACCACAAACACTTGGCCTCTGAACTTGTTTAGCCTACTAAAACTTCCAACGTACACAGCCTCTCCTGCTCAATCTGGCCAGAGCTCAACACCGACATTGCGAACGTCCAGCGATTGCTCCTACACTAAAGGTGCCAGCCCTGAAAGCTCTTGCTGGTCCTCATCTCCCACTGGTAACCTCTCAAACAAACCACAAACACTTGGGCTCTGAACTTGTTTAGCCTACTAAAACTTCCAACGTACACAGCCTCTCCTGCTCAATCTGGCCAGAGCTCAACACTGACATTGCGAACGTCCAGGGATTGCTCCTACACTAAAGGTGCCAGCCCTGAAAGCTCTTGCTGGTCCTCATCTCCCACTGGTAACCTCTCAAACGAACCACAAACACTTGGGCTCTGAACTTGTTTAGCCTACTAAAACTTCCAACGTACACAGCCTCTCCTGCTCAATCTGGCCAGAGCTCAACACCGAAATTGTGAACGTCCAGGGATTGCTCCTACACTAAAGGTGCCAGCCCTGAAAGCTCTTGCTGGTCCTCATCTCCCACTGGTAACCTCTCAAACGAACCACAAACACTTGGGCTCTGAACTTGTTTAGCCTACTAAAACTTCCAACGTACACAGCCTCTCCTGCTCCGAAATTGTGAATGTCCAGCGATTGCTCCTACACTAAAGGTGCCAGCCCTGAAAGCTCTTGCTGGTCCTCATCTCCCACTGGTAACCTCTCAAACGAACCACAAACACTTGGGCTCTGAACTTGTTTAGCCTACTAAAACTTCCAACGTACACAGCCTCTCCTGCTCAATCTGGCCAGAGCTCAACACCGAAATTGCGAACGTCCAGCGATTGCTCCTACACTGAAGGTGCCAGCCCTGAAAGCTCTTGCTGGTCCTCATCTCCCACTGGTAACCTCTCAAACGAACCACAAACACTTGGGCTCTGAACTTGTTTAGCCTGCTAAAACTTCCAACGTACACAGCCTCTCCTGCTCAATCTGGCCAGAGCTGAACTCCGAAATTGCGAACGTCCTTGGATTGCTCCTACACTAAAGGTGCCAGCCCTGAAAGCTCTTGCTGGTCCTCATCTCCCACTGGTAACCTCTCAAACGAACCACAAACACTTGGCCTCTGAACTTGTTTAGCCTACTAAAACTTCCAACGTACACAGCCTCTCCTGCTCAATCTGGCCAGAGCTCAACACCGCAATTGTGAACGTCCAGCGAATGCTCCTACACTAAAGGTGCCAGCCCTGAAAGCTCTTGCTGGTCCTCATCTCCCACTGGTAACCTCTCAAACGAACCACAAACACTTGGGCTCTGAACTTGTTTAGCCTACTAAAACTTCCAACGTACACAGCCTCTCCTGCTCAATCTGGCCAAAATTCAACACCGAAATTGTGAACGTCCAGCGATTGCTCCTACACTAAAGGTGCCAGCCCTGAAAGCTCTTGCTGGTCCTCATCTCCCACTGGTAACCTCTCAAACGAACCACAAACACTTGGCCTCTGAACTTGTTTAGCCTACTAAAACTTCCAACGTACACAGCCTCTCCTGCTCAATCTGGCCAGAGCTCAACACCGAAATTGTGAACGTGCAGGGATTGCTCCTACACTAAAGGTGCCAGCCCTGAAAGCTCTTGCTGGTCCTCATCTCCCACTGGTAACCTCTCAAACGAACCACAAACACTTGGGCTCTGAACTTGTTTAGCCTACTAAAACTTCCAACGTACACAGCCTCCCTGCTCAATCTGGCCAGAGCTCAACACCGAAATTGCGAACGTCCAGGGATTGCTCCTACACTAAAGGTGCCAGCCCTGAAAGCTCTTGCTGGTCCTCATCTCCCACTGGTAACCTCTCAAACGAACCACAAACGCTTGGGCTCTGAACTTGTTTAGCCTACTAAAACTTCCAACGTACACAGCCTCTCCTGCTCAATCCGGCCATAGCTCAACTCCGAAATTGCGAACGTCCAGGGATTGCTCCTACACTAAAGGTGCCAGCCCTGAAAGCTCTTGCTGGTCCTCATCTCCCACTGGTAACCTCTCAAACGAACCACAAACACTTGGCCTCTGAACTTGTTTAGCCTACTAAAACTTCCAACGTACACAGCCTCTCCTGCTCAATCTGGCCAGAGCTCCACACCGAAATTGTGAACGTCCAAGGATTGCTCCTACACTAAAGGTGCCAGCCCTGAAAGCTCTTGCTGCTCCTCATCTCCCACTGGTAACCTCTCAAACGAACCACAAACACTTGGGCTCTGAACTTGTTTAGCCTACTAAAACTTCCAACGTACACAGCCTCTCCTGCTCAATCTGGCCAGAGCTCAACACCGACATTACGAACGTCCAGCGATTGCTCCTACACTAAAGGTGCCAGCCCTGAAAGCTCTTGCTGGTCCTCATCTCCCACTGGTAACCTCTCAAACGAACCACAAACACTTGGCCTCTGAACTTGTTTAGCCTACTAAAACTTCCAACGTACACAGCCTCTCCTGCTCAATCTGGCCAGAGCTCCACACCGAAAATGTGAACGTCCAGGAATTGCTCCTACACTAAAGGTGCCAGCCCTGAAAGCTCTTGCTGCTCCTCATCTCCCACTGGTAACCTCTCAAACGAACCACAAACACTTGGCCTCTGAACTTGTTTAGGCTACTAAAACTTCCAACGTACACAGCCTCTCCTGCTCAATCTGACCAGAGCTCAACACCAAAATTGTGAACGTCCAGGGATTGCTCCTACACTAAAGGTGCCAGCCCTGAAAGCTCTTGCTGGTCCTCATCTCCCACTGGTAACCTCTCAAACGAACCACAAACACTTGGCCTCTGAACTTGTTTAGCCTACTAAAACTTCCAATGTACACAGCCTCTCCTGCTCAATCTGGCCAGAGCTCAACACCGAAATTGCGAACGTCCAGCGATTGCTCCTACACTAAAGGTGCCAGCCCTGAAAGCTCTTGCTGGTCCTCATCTCCCACTGGTAACCTCTCAAACGAACCACAAACACTTGGGCTCTGAACTTGTTTAGCCTACTAAAACTTCCAACGTACACAGCCTCTCCTGCTCAATCTGGCCAGAGCTCAACTCCGAAATTGCGAACGTCCAGGGATTGCTCCTACACTAAAGGTGCCAGCCCTGAAAGCTCTTGCTGGTCCTCATCTCCCACTGGTAACCTCTCAAACGAACCACAAACACTTGGCCTCTGAACTTGTTTAGCCTACTAAAAATTCCAACGTACACAGCCTCTCCTGCTCAATCTGGCCAGAGCTCAACACCGACATTGCGAACGTCCAGGGATTGCTCCTACACTAAAGGTGCCAGCCCTGAAAGCTCTTGCTGCTCCTCATCTCCCACTGGTAACCTCTCAAACGAACCACAAACACTTGGGCTCTGAACTTGTTTAGCCTACTAAAACTTCCAACGTACACAGCCTCTCCTGCTCAATCTGGCCAGAGCTCAACTCCGAAATTGTGAACGTCCAGGGATTGCTCCTACACTAAAGGTGCCAGCCCTGAAAGCTCTTGCTGGTCCTCATCTCCCACTGGTAACCTCTCAAACGAACCACAAACACTTGGGCTCTGAACTTGTTTAGCCTACTAAAACTTCCAACGTACACAGCCTCCTGCTCAATCTGGCCAGAACTCAACACCGAAGTTGCGAACGTCCAGGGATTGCTCCTACACTAAAGGTGCCAGCCCTGAAAGCTCTTGCTGGTCCTCATCTCCCACTGGTAACCTCTCAAACGAACCACAAACGCTTGGGCTCTGAACTTGTTTAGCCTACTAAAACTTCCAACGTACACAGCCTCTCCTGCTCAATCCGCCATAGCTCAACTCCGAAATTGCGAACGTCCAGGGATTGCTCCTACACTAAAGGTGCCAGCCCTGAAAGCTCTTGCTGGTCCTCATCTCCCACTGGTAACCTCTCAAACGAACCACAAACACTTGGGCTCTGAACTTGTTTAGCCTACTAAAACTTCCAACGTACACAGCCTCTCCTGCTCAATCTGGCCAGAGCTCCACACCGAAATTGTGAACGTCCAAGGATTGCTCCTACACTAAAGGTGCCAGCCCTGAAAGCTCTTGCTGCTCCTCATCTCCCACTGGTAACCTCTCAAACGAACCACAAACACTTGGCCTCTGAACTTGTTTAGCCTACTAAAACTTCCAACGTACACAGCCTCTCCTGCTCAATCTGGCCAGAGCTCAACACCGACATTGCGAACGTCCAGCGATTGCTCCTACACTAAAGGTGCCAGCCCTGAAAGCTCTTGCTGGTCCTCATCTCCCACTGGTAACCTCTCAAACGAACCACAAACACTTGGGCTCTGAACTTGTTTAGCCTACTAAAACTTCCAACGTACACAGCCTCTCCTGCTCAATCTGGCCAGAGCTCCACACCGAAAATGTGAACGTCCAGGGATTGCTCCTACACTAAAGTTGCCAGCCCTGAAAGCTCTTGCTGGTCCTCATCTCCCACTGGTAACCTCTCAAACGAACCACAAACACTTGGGCTCTGAACTTGTTTAGCCTACTAAAACTTCCAACGTACACAGCCTCTCCTGCTCAATCTGACCAGAGCTCAACACCAAAATTGTGAACGTCCAGGGATTGCTCCTACACTAAAGGTGCCAGCCCTGAAAGCTCTTGCTGGTCCTCATCTCCCACTGGTAACCTCTCAAACGAACCACAAACACTTGGCCTCTGAACTTGTTTAGCCTACTAAAATTTCCAACGTACACAGCCTCTCCTGCTCAATCTGGCCAGAGCTCAACACCGAAATTGCGAACGTCCAGCGATTGCTCCTACACTAAAGGTGCCAGCCCTGAAAGCTCTTGCTGGTCCTCATCTCCCACTGGTAACCTCTCAAACGAACCACAAACACTTGGGCTCTGAACTTGTTTAGCCTACTAAAACTTCCAACGTACACAGCCTCTCCTGCTCAATCTGGCCAGAGCTCAACTCCGAAATTGCGAACGTCCAGGGATTGCTCCTACACTAAAGGTGCCAGCCCTGAAAGCTCTTGCTGCTCCTCATCTCCCACTGGTAACCTCTCAAACGAACCACAAACACTTGGGCTCTGAACTTGTTTAGCCTACTAAAACTTCCAACGTACACAGCCTCTCCTGCTCAATCTGGCCAGAGCTCAACTCCGAAATTGTGAACGTCCAGGGATTGCTCCTACACTAAAGGTGCCAGCCCTGAAAGCTCTTGCTGGTCCTCATCTCCCACTGGTAACCTCTCAAACGAACCACAAACACTTGGGCTCTGAACTTGTTTAGCCTACTAAAACTTCCAACGTACACAGCCTCTCCTGCTCAATCTGGCCAGAGCTCAACACCGAAATTGCGAACGTCCAGCGATTGCTCCTACACTGAAGGTGCCAGCCCTGAAAGCTCTTGCTGGTCCTCATCTCCCACTGGTAACCTCTCAAACGAACCACAAACACTTGGGCTCTGAACTTGTTTAGCCTGCTAAAACTTCCAACGTACACAGCCTCTCCTGCTCAATCTGGCCAGAGCTGAACTCCGAAATTGCGAACGTCCTTGGATTGCTCCTACACTAAAGGTGCCAGCCCTGAAAGCTCTTGCTGGTCCTCATCTCCCACTGGTAACCTCTCAAACGAACCACAAACACTTGGCCTCTGAACTTGTTTAGCCTACTAAAACTTCCAACGTACACAGCCTCTCCTGCTCAATCTGGCCAGAGCTCAACACCGCAATTGTGAACGTCCAGCGAATGCTCCTACACTAAAGGTGCCAGCCCTGAAAGCTCTTGCTGGTCCTCATCTCCCACTGGTAACCTCTCAAACGAACCACAAACACTTGGGCTCTGAACTTGTTTAGCCTACTAAAACTTCCAACGTACACAGCCTCTCCTGCTCAATCTGGCCAAAATTCAACACCGAAATTGTGAACGTCCAGCGATTGCTCCTACACTAAAGGTGCCAGCCCTGAAAGCTCTTGCTGGTCCTCATCTCCCACTGGTAACCTCTCAAACGAACCACAAACACTTGGCCTCTGAACTTGTTTAGCCTACTAAAACTTCCAACGTACACAGCCTCTCCTGCTCAATCTGGCCAGAGCTCAACACCGAAATTGTGAACGTGCAGGGATTGCTCCTACACTAAAGGTGCCAGCCCTGAAAGCTCTTGCTGGTCCTCATCTCCCACTGGTAACCTCTCAAACGAACCACAAACACTTGGGCTCTGAACTTGTTTAGCCTACTAAAACTTCCAACGTACACAGCCTCCCTGCTCAATCTGGCCAGAGCTCAACACCGAAATTGCGAACGTCCAGGGATTGCTCCTACACTAAAGGTGCCAGCCCTGAAAGCTCTTGCTGGTCCTCATCTCCCACTGGTAACCTCTCAAACGAACCACAAACGCTTGGGCTCTGAACTTGTTTAGCCTACTAAAACTTCCAACGTACACAGCCTCTCCTGCTCAATCCGGCCATAGCTCAACTCCGAAATTGCGAACGTCCAGGGATTGCTCCTACACTAAAGGTGCCAGCCCTGAAAGCTCTTGCTGGTCCTCATCTCCCACTGGTAACCTCTCAAACGAACCACAAACACTTGGCCTCTGAACTTGTTTAGCCTACTAAAACTTCCAACGTACACAGCCTCTCCTGCTCAATCTGGCCAGAGCTCCACACCGAAATTGTGAACGTCCAAGGATTGCTCCTACACTAAAGGTGCCAGCCCTGAAAGCTCTTGCTGCTCCTCATCTCCCACTGGTAACCTCTCAAACGAACCACAAACACTTGGGCTCTGAACTTGTTTAGCCTACTAAAACTTCCAACGTACACAGCCTCTCCTGCTCAATCTGGCCAGAGCTCAACACCGACATTACGAACGTCCAGCGATTGCTCCTACACTAAAGGTGCCAGCCCTGAAAGCTCTTGCTGGTCCTCATCTCCCACTGGTAACCTCTCAAACGAACCACAAACACTTGGCCTCTGAACTTGTTTAGCCTACTAAAACTTCCAACGTACACAGCCTCTCCTGCTCAATCTGGCCAGAGCTCCACACCGAAAATGTGAACGTCCAGGAATTGCTCCTACACTAAAGGTGCCAGCCCTGAAAGCTCTTGCTGCTCCTCATCTCCCACTGGTAACCTCTCAAACGAACCACAAACACTTGGCCTCTGAACTTGTTTAGGCTACTAAAACTTCCAACGTACACAGCCTCTCCTGCTCAATCTGACCAGAGCTCAACACCAAAATTGTGAACGTCCAGGGATTGCTCCTACACTAAAGGTGCCAGCCCTGAAAGCTCTTGCTGGTCCTCATCTCCCACTGGTAACCTCTCAAACGAACCACAAACACTTGGCCTCTGAACTTGTTTAGCCTACTAAAACTTCCAATGTACACAGCCTCTCCTGCTCAATCTGGCCAGAGCTCAACACCGAAATTGCGAACGTCCAGCGATTGCTCCTACACTAAAGGTGCCAGCCCTGAAAGCTCTTGCTGGTCCTCATCTCCCACTGGTAACCTCTCAAACGAACCACAAACACTTGGGCTCTGAACTTGTTTAGCCTACTAAAACTTCCAACGTACACAGCCTCTCCTGCTCAATCTGGCCAGAGCTCAACTCCGAAATTGCGAACGTCCAGGGATTGCTCCTACACTAAAGGTGCCAGCCCTGAAAGCTCTTGCTGGTCCTCATCTCCCACTGGTAACCTCTCAAACGAACCACAAACACTTGGCCTCTGAACTTGTTTAGCCTACTAAAAATTCCAACGTACACAGCCTCTCCTGCTCAATCTGGCCAGAGCTCAACACCGACATTGCGAACGTCCAGGGATTGCTCCTACACTAAAGGTGCCAGCCCTGAAAGCTCTTGCTGCTCCTCATCTCCCACTGGTAACCTCTCAAACGAACCACAAACACTTGGGCTCTGAACTTGTTTAGCCTACTAAAACTTCCAACGTACACAGCCTCTCCTGCTCAATCTGGCCAGAGCTCAACTCCGAAATTGTGAACGTCCAGGGATTGCTCCTACACTAAAGGTGCCAGCCCTGAAAGCTCTTGCTGGTCCTCATCTCCCACTGGTAACCTCTCAAACGAACCACAAACACTTGGGCTCTGAACTTGTTTAGCCTACTAAAACTTCCAACGTACACAGCCTCCCTGCTCAATCTGGCCAGAACTCAACACCGAAGTTGCGAACGTCCAGGGATTGCTCCTACACTAAAGGTGCCAGCCCTGAAAGCTCTTGCTGGTCCTCATCTCCCACTGGTAACCTCTCAAACGAACCACAAACGCTTGGGCTCTGAACTTGTTTAGCCTACTAAAACTTCCAACGTACACAGCCTCTCCTGCTCAATCCGGCCATAGCTCAACTCCGAAATTGCGAACGTCCAGGGATTGCTCCTACACTAAAGGTGCCAGCCCTGAAAGCTCTTGCTGGTCCTCATCTCCCACTGGTAACCTCTCAAACGAACCACAAACACTTGGGCTCTGAACTTGTTTAGCCTACTAAAACTTCCAACGTACACAGCCTCTCCTGCTCAATCTGGCCAGAGCTCCACACCGAAATTGTGAACGTCCAAGGATTGCTCCTACACTAAAGGTGCCAGCCCTGAAAGCTCTTGCTGCTCCTCATCTCCCACTGGTAACCTCTCAAACGAACCACAAACACTTGGCCTCTGAACTTGTTTAGCCTACTAAAACTTCCAACGTACACAGCCTCTCCTGCTCAATCTGGCCAGAGCTCAACACCGACATTGCGAACGTCCAGCGATTGCTCCTACACTAAAGGTGCCAGCCCTGAAAGCTCTTGCTGGTCCTCATCTCCCACTGGTAACCTCTCAAACGAACCACAAACACTTGGGCTCTGAACTTGTTTAGCCTACTAAAACTTCCAACGTACACAGCCTCTCCTGCTCAATCTGGCCAGAGCTCCACACCGAAAATGTGAACGTCCAGGGATTGCTCCTACACTAAAGGTGCCAGCCCTGAAAGCTCTTGCTGGTCCTCATCTCCCACTGGTAACCTCTCAAACGAACCACAAACACTTGGGCTCTGAACTTGTTTAGCCTACTAAAACTTCCAACGTACACAGCCTCTCCTGCTCAATCTGACCAGAGCTCAACACCAAAATTGTGAACGTCCAGGGATTGCTCCTACACTAAAGGTGCCAGCCCTGAAAGCTCTTGCTGGTCCTCATCTCCCACTGGTAACCTCTCAAACGAACCACAAACACTTGGCCTCTGAACTTGTTTAGCCTACTAAAATTTCCAACGTACACAGCCTCTCCTGCTCAATCTGGCCAGAGCTCAACACCGAAATTGCGAACGTCCAGCGATTGCTCCTACACTAAAGGTGCCAGCCCTGAAAGCTCTTGCTGGTCCTCATCTCCCACTGGTAACCTCTCAAACGAACCACAAACACTTGGGCTCTGAACTTGTTTAGCCTACTAAAACTTCCAACGTACACAGCCTCTCCTGCTCAATCTGGCCAGAGCTCAACTCCGAAATTGCGAACGTCCAGGGATTGCTCCTACACTAAAGGTGCCAGCCCTGAAAGCTCTTGCTGCTCCTCATCTCCCACTGGTAACCTCTCAAACGAACCACAAACACTTGGGCTCTGAACTTGTTTAGCCTACTAAAACTTCCAACGTACACAGCCTCTCCTGCTCAATCTGGCCAGAGCTCAACTCCGAAATTGTGAACGTCCAGGGATTGCTCCTACACTAAAGGTGCCAGCCCTGAAAGCTCTTGCTGGTCCTCATCTCCCACTGGTAACCTCTCAAACGAACCACAAACACTTGGGCTCTGAACTTGTTTAGCCTACTAAAACTTCCAACGTACACAGCCTCTCCTGCTCAATCTGGCCAGAGCTCAACTCCGAAATTGCGAACGTCCAGGGATTGCTCCTACACTAAAGGTGCCAGCCCTGAAAGCTCTTGCTGGTCCTCATCTCCGACTGGTACCTTCTCAAACGAACCACAAACACTTGGCCTCTGAACTTGTTTAGCCTACTAAAACTTCCAACGTACACAGCCTCTCCTGCTCAATCTGGCCAGAGCTCAACACCGACATTGCGAACGTCCAGGGATTGCTCCTACACTAAAGGTGCCAGCCCTGAAAGCTCTTGCTGGTCCTCATCTCCCACTGGTAACCTCTCAAACGAACCACAAACACTTGGCCTCTGAACTTGTTTAGCCTACTAAAACTTCCAACGTACACAGCCTCTCCTGCTCAATCTGGCCAGAGCTCCACACCGAAATTGCGAACGTCCAGGGATTGCTCCTACACTAAAGGTGCCAGCCCTGAAAGCTCTTGCTGCTCCTCATCTCCCACTGGTAACCTCTCAAACGAACCACAAACACTTGGGCTCTGAACTTGTTTAGCCTACTAAAAATTCCAACGTACACAGCCTCTCCTGCTCAGTCCGGCCAGAGCTCCACACCGAAATTGTGAACGTCCAAGGATTGCTCCTACACTAAAGGTGCCAGCCCTGAAAGCTCTTGCTGGTCCTCATCTCCCACTGGTAACCTCACAAACGAACCACAAACACTTGGCCTCTGAACTTGTTTAGCCTACTAAAACTTCCAACGTACACAGCCTCTCCTGCTCAATCTGGCCAGAGCTCAACACCGACATTGCGAACGTCCAGCGATTGCTCCTACACTAAAGGTGCCACCCCTGAAAGCTCTTGCTGGTCCTCATCTCCCACTGGTAACCTCTCAAACGAACCACAAACACTTGGGCTCTGAACTTGTTTAGCCTACTAAAACTTCCAACGTACACAGCCTCTCCTGCTCAATCTGGCCAGAGCTCAACACCGACATTGCGAACGTCCAGCGATTGCTCCTACACTAAAGGTGCCAGCCCTGAAAGCTCTTGCTGCTCCTCATCTCCCACTGGTAACCTCTCAAACGAACCACAAACACTTGGCCTCTGAACTTGTTTAGCCTACTAAAACTTCCAACGTACACAGCCTCTCCTGCTCAATCTGGCCAGAGCTCCACACCGAAATTGCGAACGTCCAGGGATTGCTCCTACACTAAAGGTGCCAGCCCTGAAAGCTCTTGCTGGTCCTAATCTCCCACTGGTAACCTCTCAAACGAACCACAAACACTTGGGCTCTGAACTTGTTTAGCCCACTAAAACTTCCAACGTACACAGCCTCTCCTGCTCAATCTGGCCAGAGCTCAACACCGAAATTGTGAACGTCCAGGGATTGCTCCTACACTAAAGGTGCCAGCCCTGAAAGCTCTTGCTGCTCCTCATCTCCCACTGGTAACCTCTCAAACGAACCACAAACGCTTGGGCTCTGAACTTGTTTAGCCTACTAAAACTTCCAACGTACACAGCCTCTCCTGCTCAATCTGGCCAAAATTCAACACCGAAATTGTGAACGTCCAGGGATTGCTCATACACTAAAGGTGCCAGCCCTGAAAGCTCTTGCTGGTCCTCATCTCCCACTGGTAACCTCTCAAACGAACCACAAACACTTGGGCTCTGAACTTGTTTAGCCTACTAAAACTTCCAACGTACACAGCCTCTCCTGCTCAATCTGGCCAGAGCTCAACACCGACATTGCGAACGTCCAGGGATTGCTCCTACACTAAAGGTGCCAGCCCTGAAAGCTCTTGCTGCTCCTCATCTCCCACTGGTAACCTCTCAAACGAACCACAAACACTTGGCCTCTGAACTTGTTTAGGCTACTAAAACTTCCAACGTACACAGCCTCTCCTGCTCAATCTGGCCAGAGCTCAACACCGACATTGCGAACGTCCAGGGATTGCTCCTACACTAAAGGTGCCAGCCCTGAAAGCTCTTGCTGGTCCTCATCTCCCACTGGTAACCTCTCAAACGAACCACAAACACTTGGCCTCTGAACTTGTTTAGCCTACTAAAACTTCCAACGTACACAGCCTCTCCTGCTCAATCTGGCCAGAGCTCCACACCGAAAATGTGAACGTCCAGGGATTGCTCCTACACTAAAGGTGCCAGCCCTGAAAGCTCTTGCTGGTCCTCATCTCCCACTGGTAACCTCTCAAACGAACCACAAACACTTGGCCTCTGAACTTGTTTAGCCTACTAAAACTTCCAACGTACACAGCCTCTCCTGCTCAATCTGGCCAGAGCTCCACACCGAAATTGTGAACGTCCAGCGATTGCTCCTACACTAAAGGTGCCAGCCCTGAAAGCTCTTGCTGGTCCTCATCTCCCACTGGTAACCTCTCAAACGAACCACAAACACTTGGGCTCTGAACTTGTTTAGCCTACTAAAACTTCCAACGTACACAGCCTCTCCTGCTCAATCTGGCCAGAGCTCAACTCCGAAATTGTGAACGTCCAGCGATTGCTCCTACACTAAAGGTGCCAGCCCTGAAAGCTCTTGCTGCTCCTCATCTCCCACTGGTAACCTCTCAAACGAACCACAAACACTTGGCCTCTGAACTTGTTTAGCCTACTAAAACTTCCAACGTACACAGCCTCTCCTGCTCAATCTGGCCAGAGCTCCACACCGAAAATGTGAACGTCCAGGGATTGCTCCTACACTAAAGGTGCCAGCCCTGAAAGCTCTTGCTGGTCCTCATCTCCCACTGGTAACCTCTCAAACGAACCACAAACACTTGGCCTCTGAACTTGTTTAGGCTACTAAAACTTCCAACGTACACAGCCTCTCCTGCTCAATCTGACCAGAGCTCAACACCAAAATTGTGAACGTCCAGGGATTGCTCCTACACTAAAGGTGCCAGCCCTGAAAGCTCTTGCTGGTCCTCATCTCCCACTGGTAACCTCTCAAACGAACCACAAACACTTGGCCTCTGAACTTGTTTAGCCTACTAAAACTTCCAACGTACACAGCCTCTCCTGCTCAATCTGGCCAGAGCTCAACACCGAAATTGCGAACGTCCAGCGATTGCTCCTACACTAAAGGTGCCAGCCCTGAAAGCTCTTGCTGGTCCTCATCTCCCACTGGTAACCTCTCAAACGAACCACAAACACTTGGGCTCTGGACTTGTTTAGGCTACTAAAACTTCCAACATACTCAGCCTCTAGTACTGAATCTGGGCAGAGCTCAACACTGAAATTGCGAACGTCCAGCGATTGCTCCTACACTAAAGGTGCCAGCCCTGAAAGCTGTTGCTGGTCCTCATCTCCCACTGGTAACCTCTCAAACGAACCACAAACACTTGGCCTCTGAACTTGTTTAGCCTACTAAAACTTCCAACGTACACAGCCTCTCCCGCTCAATCTGGTCAGAGCTCAACACCGAAATTGCGAACGTCCAGCGATTGCTCCTACACTAAAGGTGCCAGCCCTGAAAGCTCTTGGTGGTCCTCATCTCCCACTGGTAACCTCTCAAACGAACCACAAACACTTGGGCTCTGAACTTGTTTAGGCTACTAAAACTTCCAACGTACACAGCCTCTCCTGCTCAACTGGCCAGAGCTCAACACCAAAGTTGTGAACGTCCAGCGATTGCTCCTACACTAAAGGTGCCAGCCCTGAAAGCTCTTGCTGATCCTCATCTCCCACTAGTAACCTCTCAAACGAACCACAAACACTTGGGCTCTGAACTTGTTTAGCCTACTAAAACTTCCAACGTACACAGCCTCTCCTGCTCAATCTGGCCAGAGCTCAACTCCGAAATTGCGAACGTCCAGGGATTGCTCCTACACTAAAGGTGCCAGCCCTGAAAGCTCTTGCTGGTCCTCATCTCCGACTGGTACCTTCTCAAACGAACCACAAACACTTGGGCTCTGAACTTGTTTAGCCTACTAAAACTTCCAACGTACACAGCCTCTCCTGCTCAATCTGGCCAGAGCTCAACACCGACATTGCGAACGTCCAGGGATTGCTCCTACACTAAAGGTGCCAGCCCTGAAAGCTCTTGCTGGTCCTCATCTCCCACTGGTAACCTCTCAAACGAACCACAAACACTTGGCCTCTGAACTTGTTTAGCCTACTAAAACTTCCAACGTACACAGCCTCTCCTGCTCAATCTGGCCAGAGCTCCACACCGAAATTGCGAACGTCCAGCGATTGCTCCTACACTAAAGGTGCCAGCCCTGAAAGCTCTTGCTGGTCCTCATCTCCCACTGGTAACCTCTCAAACGAACCACAAACACTTGGGCTCTGAACTTGTTTAGCCTACTAAAACTTCCAACGTACACAGCCTCTCCTGCTCAATCTGGCCAGAGCTCAACACCGACATTGCGAACGTCCAAGGATTGCTCCTACACTAAAGGTGCCAGCCCTGAAAGCTCTTGCTGGTCCTCATCTCCCACTGGTAACCTCTCAAACGAACCACAAACACTTGGGCTCTGAACTTGTTTAGCCTACTAAAACTTCCAACGTACACAGCCTCTCCTGCTCAATCTGGCCAGAGCTCCACACCGAAATTGTGAACGTCCAAGGATTGCTCCTACACTAAAGGTGCCAGCCCTGAAAGCTCTTGCTGCTCCTCATCTCCCACTGGTAACCTCTCAAACGAACCACAAACACTTGGCCTCTGAACTTGTTTAGGCTACTAAAACTTCCAACGTACACAGCCTCTCCTGCTCAATCTGGCCAGAGCTCAACACCGAAATTGCGAACGTCCAGCGATTGCTCCTACACTAAAGGTGCCAGCCCTGAAAGCTCTTGCTGGTCCTCATCTCCCACTGGTAACCTCTCAAACGAACCACAAACACTTGGCCTCTGAACTTGTTTAGCCTACTAAAAATTCCAACGTACACAGCCTCTCCTGCTCAGTCCAGCCAGAGCTCCACACCGAAATTGCGAACGTCCAAGGATTGCTCCTACACTAAAGGTGCCAGCCCTGAAAGCTCTTGCTGGTCCTCATCTCCCACTGGTAACCTCTCAAACGAACCACAAACACTTGGCCTCTGAACTTGTTTAGCCTACTAAAACTTCCAACGTACACAGCCTCTCCTGCTCAATCTGACCAGAGCTCAACACCGAAATTGTGAACGTCCAAGGATTGCTCCTACACTAAAGGTGCCAGCCCTGAAAGCTCTTGCTGGTCCTCATCTCCCACTGGTAACCTCTCAAACGAACCACAAACACTTGGGCTCTGAACTTGTTTAGCCTACTAAAACTTCCAACGTACACAGCCTCTCCTGCTCAATCTGACCAGAGCTCAACACCAAAATTGTGAACGTCCAGGGATTGCTCCTACACTAAATGTGCCAGCCCTGAAAGCTCTTGCTGGTCCTCATCTCCCACTGGTAACCTCTCAAACGAACCACAAACACTTGGGCTCTGAACTTGTTTAGCCTACTAAAACTTCCAACGTACACAGCCTCTCCTGCTCAATCTGGCCAGAGCTCAACACCGAAATTGCGAACGTCCAGCGATTGCTCCTACACTAAAGGTGCCAGCCCTGAAAGCTCTTGCTGGTCCTCATCTCCCACTGGTAACCTCTCAAACGAACCACAAACACTTGGGCTGTGGACTTGTTTAGGCTACTAAAACTTCCAACATACTCAGCCTCTAGTACTGAATCTGGGCAGAGCTCAACACTGAAATTGCGAACGTCCAGCGATTGCTCCTACACTAAAGGTGCCAGCCCTGAAAGCTCTTGCTGGTCCTCATCTCCCACTGGTAACCTCTCAAACGAACCACAAACACTTGGGCTCTGAACTTGTTTAGCCTACTAAAACTTCCAACGTACACAGCCTCTCCTGCTCAATCTGGCCAGAGCTCAACACCGACATTGCGAACGTCCAAGGATTGCTCCTACACTAAAGGTGCCAGCCCTGAAAGCTCTTGCTGGTCCTCATCTCCCACTGGTAACCTCTCAAACGAACCACAAACACTTGGGCTCTGAACTTGTTTAGCCTACTAAAACTTCCAACGTACACAGCCTCTCCTGCTCAATCTGGCCAGAGCTCCACACCGAAATTGTGAACGTCCAAGGATTGCTCCTACACTAAAGGTGCCAGCCCTGAAAGCTCTTGCTGCTCCTCATCTCCCACTGGTAACCTCTCAAACGAACCACAAACACTTGGGCTCTGAACTTGTTTAGCCTACTAAAACTTCCAACGTACACAGCCTCTCCTGCTCAATCTGGCCAAAATTCAACACCGAAATTGTGAACGTCCAGCGATTGCTCCTACACTAAAGGTGCCAGCCCTGAAAGCTCTTGCTGCTCCTCATCTCCCACTGGTAACCTCTCAAACGAACCACAAACACTTGGGCTCTGAACTTGTTTAGCCTACTAAAACTTCCAACGTACACAGCCTCTCCTGCTCAATCTGGCCAGAGCTCAACACCGACATTGCGAACGTCCAGCGATTGCTCCTACACTAAAGGTGCCAGCCCTGAAAGCTCTTGCTGGTCCTCATCTCCCACTGGTAACCTCTCAAACGAACCACAAACACTTGGCCTCTGAACTTGTTTAGCCTACTAAAACTTCCAACGTACACAGTCTCTCCTGCTCAATCTGGCCAGAGCTCCACACCGAAAATGTGATCGTCCAGGGATTGCTCCTACACTAAAGGTGCCAGCCCTGAAAGCTCTTGCTGGTCCTCATCTCCCACTGGTAACCTCTCAAACGAACCACAAACACTTGGCCTCTGAACTTGTTTAGCCTACTAAAACTTCCAACGTACACAGCCTCTCCTGCTCAATCTGACCAGAGCTCAACACCGAAATTGTGAACGTCCAAGGATTGCTCCTACACTAAAGGTGCCAGCCCTGAAAGCTCTTGCTGGTCCTCATCTCCCACTGGTAACCTCTCAAACGAACCACAAACACTTGGGCTCTGAACTTGTTTAGCCTACTAAAACTTCCAACGTACACAACCTCTCCTGCTCAATCTGGCCACAACTCAACACCGAAATTGCGAACGTCCAGCGATTGCTCCTACACTAAAGGTGCCAGCCCTGAAAGCTCTTGCTGGTCCTCATCTCCCACTGGTAACCTCTCAAACGAACCACAAACACTTGGGCTCTGAACTTGTTTAGCCTACTAAAACTTCCAACGTACACAGCCTCTCCTGCTCAATCTGGCCAGAGCTCCACACCGAAATTGTGAACGTCCAAGGATTGCTCCTACACTAAAGGTGCCAGCCCTGAAAGCTCTTGCTGGTCCTCATCTCCCACTGGTACCTTCTCAAACGAACCACAAACACTTGGCCTCTGAACTTGTTTAGCCTACTAAAACTTCCAACGTACACAGCCTCTCCTGCTCAATCTGGCCAGAGCTCCACACCGAAAATGTGAACATCCAGGGATTGCTCCTACACTAAAGGTGCCAGCCCTGAAAGCTCTTGCTGGTCCTCATCTCCCACTGGTAACCTCTCAAACGAACCACAAACACTTGGCCTCTGAACTTGTTTAGCCTACTAAAACTTCCAACGTACACAGCCTCTCCTGCTCAATCTGGCCAGAGCTCAACACCGACATTGCGAACGTCCAGGGATTGCTCCTACACTAAAGGTGCCAGCCCTGAAAGCTCTTGCTGGTCCTCATCTCCCACTGGTAACCTCTCAAACGAACCACAAACACTTGGCCTCTGAACTTGTTTAGCCTACTAAAACTTCCAACGTACACAGCCTCTCCTGCTCAATCTGGCCAGAGCTCAACTCCGAAATTGCGAACGTCCAGGGATTCCTGCTACACTAAAGGTGCCAGCCCTGAAAGCTCTTGCTGGTCCTCATCTCCCACTGGTAACCTCTCAAACGAACCACAAACACTTGGGCTCTGAACTTGTTTAGCCTACTAAAACTTCCAACGTACACAGCCTCTCCTGCTCAATTTGGCCAAAATTCAACACCGAAATTGTGAACGTCCAGGGATTGCTCCTACACTAAAGGTGCCAGCCCTGAAAGCTCTTGCTGGTCCTCATCTCCCACTGGTAACCTCTCAAACGAACCACAAACACTTGGGCTCTGAACTTGTTTAGCCTACTAAAACTTCCAACGTACACAGCCTCTCCTGCTCAATCTGGCCAGAGCTCAACACCGACATTGCGAACGTCCAGGGATTGCTCCTACACTAAAGGTGCCAGCCCTGAAAGCTCTTGCTGGTCCTCATCTCCCACTGGTAACCTCTCAAACGAACCACAAACACTTGGCCTCTGAACTTGTTTAGGCTACTAAAACTTCCAACGTACACAGCCTCTCCTGCTCAATCTGGCCAGAGCTCCACACCGAAATTGCGAACGTCCAGCGATTGCTCCTACAGTAAAGGTGCCAGCCCTGAAAGCTCTTGCTGGTCCTCATCTCCCACTGGTAACCTCTCAAACGAACCACAAACACTTGGGCTCTGAACTTGTTTAGCCTACTAAAACTTCCAACGTACACAGCCTCTCCTGCTCAATCTGGCCAGAGCTCAACACCGACATTGCGAACGTCCAAGGATTGCTCCTACACTAAAGGTGCCAGCCCTGAAAGCTCTTGCTGGTCCTCATCTCCCACTGGTAACCTCTCAAACGAACCACAAACACTTGGCCTCTGAACTTGTTTAGCCTACTAAAACTTCCAACGTACACAGCCTCTCCTGCTCAATCTGGCCAGAGCTCAACACCGACATTGCGAACGTCCAAGGATTGCTCCTACACTAAAGGTGCCAGCCCTGAAAGCTCTTGCTGGTCCTCATCTCCCACTGGTAACCTCTCAAACGAACCACAAACACTTGGCCTCTGAACTTGTTTAGCCTACTAAAACTTCCAACGTACACAGCCTCTCCTGCTCAATCTGGCCAGAGCTCCACACCGAAATTGTGAACGTCCAAGGATTGCTCCTACACTAAAGGTGCCAGCCCTGAAAGCTCTTGCTGCTCCTCATCTCCCACTGGTAACCTCTCAAACGAACCACAAACACTTGGCCTCTGAACTTGTTTAGCCTACTAAAACTTCCAACGTACACAGCCTCTCCTGCTCAATCTGGCCAAAATTCAACACCGAAATTGTGAACGTCCAGGGATTGCTCCTACACTAAAGGTGCCAGCCCTGAAAGCTCTTGCTGCTCCTCATCTCCCACTGGTAACCTCTCAAACGAACCACAAACACTTGGGCTCTGAACTTGTTTAGCCTACTAAAACTTCCAACGTACACAGCCTCTCCTGCTCAATCTGGCCAGAGCTCAACACCGACATTGCGAACGTCCAGCGATTGCTCCTACACTAAAGGTGCCAGCCCTGAAAGCTCTTGCTGGTCCTCATCTCCCACTGGTAACCTCTCAAACGAACCACAAACACTTGGACTCTGAACTTGTTTAGCCTACTAAAACTTCCAACGTACACAGCCTCTCCTGCTCAATCTGGCCAGAGCTCCACACCGAAAATGTGAACGTCCAGGGATTGCTCCTACACTAAAGGTGCCAGCCCTGAAAGCTCTTGCTGGTCCTCATCTCCCACTGGTAACCTCTCAAACGAACCACAAACACTTGGCCTCTGAACTTGTTTAGCCTACTAAAACTTCCAACGTACACAGCCTCTCCTGCTCAATCTGACCAGAGCTCAACACCGAAATTGTGAACGTCCAGCGATTGCTCCTACACTAAAGGTGCCAGCCCCGAAAGCTCTTGCTGGTCCTCATCTCCCACTGGTAACCTCTCAAACGAACCACAAACACTTGGGCTCTGAACTTGTTTAGCCTACTAAAACTTCCAACGTACACAGCCTCTCCTGCTCAATCTGGCCAGAGCTCAACACCGAAATTGCGAACGTCCAGCGATTGCTCCTACACTAAAGGTGCCAGCCCTGAAAGCTCTTGCTGGTCCTCATCTCCCACTGATAACCTCTCAAACGAACCACAAACACTTGGGCTCTGAACTTGTTTAGCCCACTAAAACTTCCAACGTACACAGCCTCTCCTGCTCAATCTGGCCAAAATTCAACACCGAAATTGTGAACGTCCAGCGATTGCTCCTACACTAAAGGTGCCAGCCCTGAAAGCTCTTGCTGGTCCTCATCTCCCACTGGTACCTTCTCAAACGAACCACAAACACTTGGCCTCTGAACTTGTTTAGCCTACTAAAACTTCCAACGTACACAGCCTCTCCTGCTCAATCTGGCCAGAGCTCCACACCGAAAATGTGAACATCCAGGGATTGCTCCTACACTAAAGGTGCCAGCCCTGAAAGCTCTTGCTGCTCCTCATCTCCCACTGGTAACCTCTCAAACGAACCACAAACACTTGGCCTCTGAACTTGTTTAGCCAACTAAAACTTCCAACGTACACAGCCTCTCCTGCTCAATCTGGCCAGAGCTCAACACCGACATTGCGAACGTCCAGCGATTGCTCCTACACTAAAGGTGCCAGCCCTGAAAGCTCTTGCTGGTCCTAATCTCCCACTGGTAACCTCTCAAACGAACCACAAACACTTGGGCTCTGAACTTGTTTAGCCTACTAAAACTTCCAACGTACACAGCCTCTCCTGCTCAATCTGGCCAGAGCTCAACTCCGAAATTGCGAACGTCCAGGGTTTGCTGCTACACTAAAGGTGCCAGCCCTGAAAGCTCTTGCTGGTCCTCATCTCCCACTGGTAACCTCTCAAACGAACCACAAACACTTGGGCTCTGAACTTGTTTAGCCTACTAAAACTTCCAACGTACACAGCCTCTCCTGCTCAATCTGGCCAAAATTCAACACCGAAATTGTGAACGTCCAGGGATTGCTCCTACACTAAAGGTGCCAGCCCTGAAAGCTCTTGCTGCTCCTCATCTCCCACTGGTAACCTCTCAAACGAACCACAAACACTTGGGCTCTGAACTTGTTTAGCCTACTAAAACTTCCAACGTACACAGCCTCTCCTGCTCAATCTGGCCAGAGCTCAACACCGACATTGCGAACGTCCAGCGATTGCTCCTACACTAAAGGTGCCAGCCCTGAAAGCTCTTGCTGGTCCTCATCTCCCACTGGTAACCTCTCAAACGAACCACAAACACTTGGGCTCTGAACTTGTTTAGCCTACTAAAACTTCCAACGTACACAGCCTCTCCTGCTCAATCTGGCCAGAGCTCAACACCGACATTGCGAACGTCCAGGGATTGCTCCTACACTAAAGGTGCCAGCCCTGAAAGCTCTTGCTGGTCCTCATCTCCCACTGGTAACCTCTCAAACGAACCACAAACACTTGGGCTCTGAACTTGTTTAGCCTACTAAAACTTCCAACGTACACAGCCTCTCCTGCTCAATCTGGCCAGAGCTCCACACCGAAAATGTGAACGTCCAGGGATTGCTCCTACACTAAAGGTGCCAGCCCTGAAAGCTCTTGCTGGTCCTCATCTCCCACTGGTAACCTCTCAAACGAACCACAAACACTTGGGCTCTGAACTTGTTTAGCCTACTAAAACTTCCAACGTACACAGCCTCTCCTGCTCAATCTGGCCAGAGCTCAACACCGAAATTGTGAATGTCCAGCGATTGCTCCTACACTAAAGGTGCCAGCCCTGAAAGCTCTTGCTGGTCCTCATCTCCCACTGGTAACCTCTCAAACGAACCACAAACACTTGGGCTCTGAACTTGTTTAGCCTACTAAAACTTCCAACGTACACAGCCTCTCCTGCTCAATCTGGCCAGAGCTCAACACCGAAATTGCGAACGTCCAGCGATTGCTCCTACTCTGAAGGTGCCAGCCCTGAAAGCTCTTGCTGGTCCTCATCTCCCACTGGTAACCTCTCAAACGAACCACAAACACTTGGGCTCTGAACTTGTTTAGCCTGCTAAAACTTCCAACGTACACAGCCTCTCCTGCTCAATCTGGCCAGAGCTCAACTCCGAAATTGCGAACGTCCTTGGATTGCTCCTACACTAAAGGTGCCAGCCCTGAAAGCTCTTGCTGGTCCTCATCTCCCACTGGTAACCTCTCAAACGAACCACAAACACTTGGCCTCTGAACTTGTTTAGGCTACTAAAACTTCCAACGTACACAGCCTCTCCTGCTCAATCTGGCCAGAGCTCAACACCGAAATTGCGAACGTCCAAGGATTGCTCCTACACTAAAGGTGCCAGCCCTGAAAGCTCTTGCTGGTCCTCATCTCCCACTGGTAACCTCTCAAACGAACCACAAACACTTGGGCTCTGAACTTGTTTAGCCTACTAAAACTTCCAACGTACACAGCCTCTCCTGCTCAATCTGGCCAGAGCTCAACACCGCAATTGTGAACGTCCAGCGATTGCTCCTACACTAAAGGTGCCAGCCCTGAAAGCTCTTGCTGGTCCTCATCTCCCACTGGTAACCTCTCAAACGAACCACAAACACTTGGGCTCTGAACTTGTTTAGCCTACTAAAACTTCCAACGTACACAGCCTCTCCTGCTCAATCTGGCCAAATTCAACACCGAAATTGTGAACGTCCAGCGATTGCTCCTACACTAAAGGTGCCAGCCCTGAAAGCTCTTGCTGGTCCTCATCTCCCACTGGTAACCTCTCAAACGAACCACAAACACTTGGCCTCTGAACTTGTTTAGCCTACTAAAACTTCCAACGTACACAGCCTCTCCTGCTCAATCTGGCCAGAGCTCAACACCGAAATTGTGAACGTGCAGGGATTGCTCCTACACTAAAGGTGCCAGCCCTGAAAGCTCTTGCTGGTCCTCATCTCCCACTGGTAACCTCTCAAACGAACCACAAACACTTGGCCTCTGAACTTGTTTAGCCTACTAAAACTTCCAACGTACACAGCCTCCTGCTCAATCTGGCCAGAGCTCAACACCGAAATTGCGAACGTCCAGGGATTGCTCCTACACTAAAGGTGCCAGCCCTGAAAGCTCTTGCTGGTCCTCATCTCCCACTG
Organism: Gavia stellata; assembly: GCF_030936135.1. Lineage (NCBI taxonomy): Eukaryota > Metazoa > Chordata > Aves > Gaviiformes > Gaviidae > Gavia > Gavia stellata. The sequence continues at coordinate 20,460 of NW_026777194.1, read as the reverse complement.
GTAACCTCTCAAACGAACCACAAACACTTGGGCTCTGAACTTGTTTAGCCTACTAAAACTTCCAACGTACACAGCCTCTCCTGCTCAATCCGGCCATAGCTCAACTCCGAAATTGCGAACGTCCAGGGATTGCTCCTACACTAAAGGTGCCAGCCCTGAAAGCTCTTGCTGGTCCTCATCTCCCACTGGTAACCTCTCAAACGAACCACAAACACTTGGGCTCTGAACTTGTTTAGCCTACTAAAACTTCCAACGTACACAGCCTCTCCTGCTCAATCTGGCCAGAGGTCCACACCGAAATTGTGAACGTCCAAGGATTGCTCCTACACTAAAGGTGCCAGCCCTGAAAGCTCTTGCTGGTCCTCATCTCCCACTGGTAACCTCTCAAACGAACCACAAACACTTGGGCTCTGAACTTGTTTAGCCTACTAAAACTTCCAACGTACACAGCCTCTCCTGCTCAATCTGGCCAGAGCTCAACACCGACATTGCGAACGTCCAGCGATTGCTCCTACACTAAAGGTGCCAGCCCTGAAAGCTCTTGCTGGTCCTCATCTCCCACTGGTAACCTCTCAAACGAACCACAAACACTTGGGCTCTGAACTTGTTTAGGCTACTAAAACTTCCAACGTACACAGCCTCTCCTGCTCAATCTGGCCAGAGCTCCACACCGAAAATGTGAACGTCCAGGGATTGCTCCTACACTAAAGGTGCCAGCCCTGAAAGCTCTTGCTGGTCCTCATCTCCCACTGGTAACCTCTCAAACGAACCACAAACACTTGGCCTCTGAACTTGTTTAGGCTACTAAAACTTCCAACGTACACAGCCTCTCCTGCTCAATCTGACCAGAGCTCAACACCAAAATTGTGAACGTCCAGGGATTGCTCCTACACTAAAGGTGCCAGCCCTGAAAGCTCTTGCTGGTCCTCATCTCCCACTGGTAACCTCTCAAACGAACCACAAACACTTGGGCTCTGAACTTGTTTAGCCTACTAAAACTTCCAACGTACACAGCCTCTCCTGCTCAATCTGGCCAGAGCTCAACACCGAAATTGCGAACGTCCAGGGATTGCTCCTACACTAAAGGTGCCAGCCCTGAAAGCTCTTGCTGGTCCTCATCTCCCACTGGTAACCTCTCAAACGAACCACAAACACTTGGGCTCTGAACTTGTTTAGCCTACTAAAACTTCCAACGTACACAGCCTCTCCTGCTCAATCTGGCCAGAGCTCAACTCCGAAATTGCGAACGTCCAGGGATTGCTCCTACACTAAAGGTGCCAGCCCTGAAAGCTCTTGCTGGTCCTCATCTCCGACTGGTACCTTCTCAAACGAACCACAAACACTTGGCCTCTGAACTTGTTTAGCCTACTAAAACTTCCAACGTACACAGCCTCTCCTGCTCAATCTGGCCAGAGCTCAACACCGACATTGCGAACGTCCAGGGATTGCTCCTACACTAAAGGTGCCAGCCCTGAAAGCTCTTGCTGGTCCTCATCTCCCACTGGTAACCTCTCAAACGAACCACAAACACTTGGGCTCTGAACTTGTTTAGCCTACTAAAACTTCCACGTACACAGCCTCTCCTGCTCAATCTGGCCAGAGCTCCACACCGAAATTGCGAACGTCCAGCGATTGCTCCTACACTAAAGGTGCCAGCCCTGAAAGCTCTTGCTGGTCCTCATCTCCCACTGGTAACCTCTCAAACGAACCACAAACACTTGGCCTCTGAACTTGTTTAGCCTACTAAAAATTCCAACGTACACAGCCTCTCCTGCTCAGTCCGGCCAGAGCTCCACACCGAAATTGCGAACGTCCAAGGATTGCTCCTACACTAAAGGTGCCAGCCCTGAAAGCTCTTGCTGGTCCTCATCTCCCACTGGTAACCTCTCAAACGAACCACAAACACTTGGGCTCTGAACTTGTTTAGCCTACTAAAACTTCCAACGTACACAGCCTCTCCTGCTCAATCTGGCCAGAGCTCAACACCGACATTGCGAACGTCCAGCGATTGCTCCTACACTAAAGGTGCCAGCCCTGAAAGCTCTTGCTGGTCCTCATCTCCCACTGGTACCTTCTCAAACGAACCACAAACACTTGGCCTCTGAACTTGTTTAGCCTACTAAAACTTCCAACGTACACAGCCTCTCCTGCTCAATCTGGCCAGAGCTCAACACCGACATTGCGAACGTCCAGGGATTGCTCCTACACTAAAGGTGCCAGCCCTGAAAGCTCTTGCTGCTCCTCATCTCCCACTGGTAACCTCTCAAACGAACCACAAACACTTGGGCTCTGAACTTGTTTAGCCTACTAAAACTTCCAACGTACACAGCCTCTCCTGCTCAATCTGGCCAGAGCTCAACACCGACATTGCGAACGTCCAGCGATTGCTCCTACACTAAAGGTGCCAGCCCTGAAAGCTCTTGCTGCTCCTCATCTCCCACTGGTAACCTCTCAAACGAACCACAAACACTTGGGCTCTGAACTTGTTTAGCCTACTAAAACTTCCAACGTACACAGCCTCTCCTGCTCAGTCTGGCCAGAGCTCCACACCGAAATTGTGAACGTCCAGGGATTGCTCCTACACTAAAGGTGCCAGCCCTGAAAGCTCTTGCTGGTCCTCATCTCCCACTGGTAACCTCTCAAACGAACCACAAACACTTGGGCTCTGAACTTGTTTAGCCTACTAAAACTTCCAACGTACACAGCCTCTCCTGCTCAATCTGGCCAAAATTCAACACCGAAATTGTGAACGTCCAGGGATTGCTCATACACTAAAGGTGCCAGCCTGAAAGCTCTTGCTGGTCCTCATCTCCCACTGGTAACCTCTCAAACGAACCACAAACACTTGGGCTCTGAACTTGTTTAGCCTACTAAAACTTCCAACGTACACAGCCTCTCCTGCTCAATCTGGCCAGAGCTCAACACCGACATTGCGAACGTCCAGGGATTGCTCCTACACTAAAGGTGCCAGCCCTGAAAGCTCTTGCTGCTCCTCATCTCCCACTGGTAACCTCTCAAACGAACCACAAACACTTGGCCTCTGAACTTGTTTAGGCTACTAAAACTTCCAACGTACACAGCCTCTCCTGCTCAATCTGGCCAGAGCTCAACACCGACATTGCGAACGTCCAGGGATTGCTCCTACACTAAAGGTGCCAGCCCTGAAAGCTCTTGCTGGTCCTCATCTCCCACTGGTAACCTCTCAAACGAACCACAAACACTTGGGCTCTGAACTTGTTTAGCCTACTAAAACTTCCAACGTACACAGCCTCTCCTGCTCAATCTGGCCAGAGCTCAACTCCGAAATTGTGAACGTCCAGGGATTGCTGCTACACTAAAGGTGCCAGCCCTGAAGCTCTTGCTGGTCCTCATCTCCCACTGGTAACCTCTCAAACGAACCACAAACACTTGGCTCTGAACTTGTTTAGCCTACTAAAACTTCCAACGTACACAGCCTCTCCTGCTCAATCTGGCCAGAGCTCCACACCGAAATTGTGAACGTCCAAGGATTGCTCCTACACTAAAGGTGCCAGCCCTGAAAGCTCTTGCTGGTCCTCATCTCCCACTGGTAACCTCTCAAACGAACCACAAACACTTGGCCTCTGAACTTGTTTAGCCTACTAAAACTTCCAACGTACACAGCCTCTCCTGCTCAATCTGGCCAGAGCTCAACTCCGAAATTGTGAACGTCCAGCGATTGCTCCTACACTAAAGGTGCCAGCCCTGAAAGCTCTTGCTGCTCCTCATCTCCCACTGGTAACCTCTCAAACGAACCACAAACACTTGGCCTCTGAACTTGTTTAGCCTACTAAAACTTCCAACGTACACAGCCTCTCCTGCTCAATCTGGCCAGAGCTCAACTCCGAAATTGTGAACGTCCAGCGATTGCTCCTACACTAAAGGTGCCAGCCCTGAAAGCTCTTGCTGGTCCTCATCTCCCACTGGTAACCTCTCAAACGAACCACAAACACTTGGGCTCTGAACTTGTTTAGCCTACTAAAACTTCCAACGTACACAGCCTCTCCTGCTCAATCTGGCCAGAGCTCCACACCGAAAATGTGAACATCCAGCGATTGCTCCTACACTAAAGGTGCCAGCCCTGAAAGCTCTTGCTGGTCCTCATCTCCCACTGGTAACCTCTCAAACGAACCACAAACACTTGGCCTCTGAACTTGTTTAGCCTACTAAAACTTCCAACGTACACAGCCTCTCCTGCTCAATCTGGCCAGAGCTCAACACCGACATTGCGAACGTCCAGCGATTGCTCCTACACTAAAGGTGCCAGCCCTGAAAGCTCTTGCTGGTCCTAATCTCCCACTGGTAACCTCTCAAACGAACCACAAACACTTGGGCTCTGAACTTGTTTAGCCTACTAAAACTTCCAACGTACACAGCCTCTCCTGCTCAATCTGGCCAGAGCTCAACTCCGAAATTGCGAACGTCCAGGGATTGCTGCTACACTAAAGGTGCCAGCCCTGAAAGCTCTTGCTGGTCCTCATCTCCCACTGGTAACCTCTCAAACGAACCACAAACACTTGGGCTCTGAACTTGTTTAGCCTACTAAAACTTCCAACGTACACAGCCTCTCCTGCTCAATCTGGCCAAAATTCAACACCGAAATTGCGAACGTCCAGGGATTGCTCCTACACTAAAGGTGCCAGCCCTGAAAGCTCTTGCTGGTCCTCATCTCCCACTGGTAACCTCTCAAACGAACCACAAACACTTGGCCTCTGAACTTGTTTAGCCTACTAAAACTTCCAACGTACACAGCCTCTCCTGCTCAATCTGGCCAGAGCTCCACACCGAAATTGCGAACGTCCAGCGATTGCTCCTACAGTAAAGGTGCCAGCCCTGAAAGCTCTTGCTGGTCCTCATCTCCCACTGGTAACCTCTCAAACGAACCACAAACACTTGGGCTCTGAACTTGTTTAGCCTACTAAAACTTCCAATGTACACAGCCTCTCCTGCTCAATCTGGCCAGAGCTCAACACCGACATTGCGAACGTCCAAGGATTGCTCCTACACTAAAGGTGCCAGCCCTGAAAGCTCTTGCTGGTCCTCATCTCCCACTGGTAACCTCTCAAACGAACCACAAACACTTGGCCTCTGAACTTGTTTAGCCTACTAAAACTTCCAACGTACACAGCCTCTCCTGCTCAATCTGGCCAGAGCTCCACACCGAAATTGTGAACGTCCAAGGATTGCTCCTACACTAAAGGTGCCAGCCCTGAAAGCTCTTGCTGGTCCTCATCTCCCACTGGTAACCTCTCAAACGAACCACAAACACTTGGGCTCTGAACTTGTTTAGCCTACTAAAACTTCCAACGTACACAGCCTCTCCTGCTCAATCTGGCCAAAATTCAACACCGAAATTTTGAACGTCCAGCGATTGCTCCTACACTAAAGGTGCCAGCCCTGAAAGCTCTTGCTGGTCCTCATCTCCCACTGGTAACCTCTCAAACGAACCACAAACACTTGGGCTCTGAACTTGTTTAGCCTACTAAAACTTCCAACGTACACAGCCTCTCCTGCTCAATCTGGCCAGAGCTCAACACCGACATTGCGAACGTCCAGCGATTGCTCCTACACTGAAGGTGCCAGCCCTGAAAGCTCTTGCTGGTCCTCATCTCCCACTGGTAACCTCTCAAACGAACCACAAACACTTGGCCTCTGAACTTGTTTAGCCTACTAAAACTTCCAACGTACACAGCCTCTCCTGCTCAATCTGGCCAGAGCTCCACACCGAAAATGTGAACGTCCAGGGCTTGCACCTTAGTGTAAGGAGCAAGCCCTGGACGTTCACATTTTCGGTGTGGAGCTCTGGCCAGATTGAGCAGGAGAGGCTGTGTACGTTGGAAGTTTTAGTAGGCTAAACAAGTTCAGAGGCCAAGTGTTTGTGGTTCGTTTGAGAGGTTACCAGTGGGAGATGAGGACCAGCAAGAGCTTTCAGGGCTGGCACCTTCAGTGTAGGAGCAATCGCTGGACGTTCGCAATGTCGGTGTTGAGCTCTGGCCAGATTGAGCAGGAGAGGCTGTGTACGTTGGAAGTTTTAGTAGGCTAAACAAGTTCAGAGCCCAAGTGTTTGTGGTTCGTTTGAGAGGTTACCAGTGGGAGATGAGGACCAGCAAGAGCTTTCAGGGCTGGCACCTTTAGTGTAGGAGCAATCGCTGGACGTTCAAAATTTCGGTGTTGAATTTTGGCCAGATTGAGCAGGAGAGGCTGTGTACGTTGGAAGTTTTAGTAGGCTAAACAAGTTCAGAGCCCAAGTGTTTGTGGTTCGTTTGAGAGGTTACCAGTGGGAGATGAGGACCAGCAAGAGCTTTCAGGGCTGGCACCTTTAGTGTAGGAGCAATCCTTGGACGTTCACAATTTCGGTGTGGAGCTCTGGCCAGATTGAGCAGGAGAGGCTGTGTACGTTGGAAGTTTTAGTAGGCTAAACAAGTTCAGAGGCCAAGTGTTTGTGGTTCGTTTGAGAGGTTACCAGTGGGAGATGAGGACCAGCAAGAGCTTTCAGGGCTGGCACCTTTAGTGTAGGAGCAATCCTTGGACGTTCGCAATGTCGGTGTTGAGCTCTGGCCAGATTGAGCAGGAGAGGCTGTGTACATTGGAAGTTTTAGTAGGCTAAACAAGTTCAGAGCCCAAGTGTTTGTGGTTCGTTTGAGAGGTTACCAGTGGGAGATGAGGACCAGCAAGAGCTTTCAGGGCTGGCACCTTTACTGTAGGAGCAATCGCTGGACGTTCGCAATTTCGGTGTGGAGCTCTGGCCAGATTGAGCAGGAGAGGCTGTGTACGTTGGAAGTTTTAGTAGGCTAAACAAGTTCAGAGGCCAAGTGTTTGTGGTTCGTTTGAGAGGTTACCAGTGGGAGATGAGGACCAGCAAGAGCTTTCAGGGCTGGCACCTTTAGTGTAGGAGCAATCCCTGGACGTTCGCAATTTCGGTGTTGAATTTTGGCCAGATTGAGCAGGAGAGGCTGTGTACGTTGGAAGTTTTAGTAGGCTAAACAAGTTCAGAGCCCAAGTGTTTGTGGTTCGTTTGAGAGGTTACCAGTGGGAGATGAGGACCAGCAAGAGCTTTCAGGGCTGGCACCTTTAGTGTAGCAGCAATCCCTGGACGTTCGCAATTTCGGAGTTGAGCTCTGGCCAGATTGAGCAGGAGAGGCTGTGTACGTTGGAAGTTTTAGTAGGCTAAACAAGTTCAGAGCCCAAGTGTTTGTGGTTCGTTTGAGAGGGTTACCAGTGGGAGATTAGGACCAGCAAGAGCTTTCAGGGCTGGCACCTTTAGTGTAGGAGCAATCGCTGGACGTTCGCAATGTCGGTGTTGAGCTCTGGCCAGATTGAGCAGGAGAGGCTGTGTACGTTGGAAGTTTTAGTAGGCTAAACAAGTTCAGAGGCCAAGTGTTTGTGGTTCGTTTGAGAGGTTACCAGTGGGAGATGAGGACCAGCAAGAGCTTTCAGGGCTGCACCTTTAGTGTAGGAGCAATCGCTGGATGTTCACATTTTCGGTGTGGAGCTCTGGCCAGATTGAGCAGGAGAGGCTGTGTACGTTGGAAGTTTTAGTAGGCTAAACAAGTTCAGAGCCCAAGTGTTTGTGGTTCGTTTGAGAGGTTACCAGTGGGAGATGAGGACCAGCAAGAGCTTTCAGGGCTGGCACCTTTAGTGTAGGAGCAATCGCTGGACGTTCACAATTTCGGAGTTGAGCTCTGGCCAGATTGAGCAGGAGAGGCTGTGTACGTTGGAAGTTTTAGTAGGCTAAACAAGTTCAGAGGCCAAGTGTTTGTGGTTCGTTTGAGAGGTTACCAGTGGGAGATGAGGAGCAGCAAGAGCTTTCAGGGCTGGCACCTTTAGTGTAGGAGCAATCGCTGGACGTTCACAATTCGGAGTTGAGCTCTGGCCAGATTGAGCAGGAGAGGCTGTGTACGTTGGAAGTTTTAGTAGGCTAAACAAGTTCAGAGGCCAAGTGTTTGTGGTTCGTTTGAGAGGTTACCAGTGGGAGATGAGGACCAGCAAGAGCTTTCAGGGCTGGCACCTTTAGTGTAGGAGCAATCCTTGGACGTTCACAATTTCGGTGTGGAGCTCTGGCCAGATTGAGCAGGAGAGGCTGTGTACGTTGGAAGTTTTAGTAGGCTAAACAAGTTCAGAGCCCAAGTGTTTGTGGTTCGTTTGAGAGGTTACCAGTGGGAGATGAGGACCAGCAAGAGCTTTCAGGGCTGGCACCTTTAGTGTAGCAGCAATCCCTGGACGTTCACAATTTCGGAGTTGAGCTCTGGCCAGATTGAGCAGGAGAGGCTGTGTACGTTGGAAGTTTTAGTAGGCTAAACAAGTTCAGAGCCCAAGTGTTTGTGGTTCGTTTGAGAGGTTACCAGTGGGAGATGAGGACCAGCAAGAGCTTTCAGGGCTGGCACCTTTAGTGTAGGAGCAATCCCTGGACGTTCGCAATGTCGGTGTTGAGCTCTGGCCAGATTGAGCAGGAGAGGCTGTGTACGTTGGAAGTTTTAGTAGCCTAAACAAGTTCAGAGGCCAAGTGTTTGTGGTTCGTTTGAGAGGTTACCAGTGGGAGATGAGGAGCAGCAAGAGCTTTCAGGGCTGGCACCTTTAGTGTAGGAGCAATCCCTGGACGTTCGCAATGTCGGTGTTGAGCTCTGGCCAGATTGAGCAGGAGAGGCTGTGTACGTTGGAAGTTTTAGTAGGCTAAACAAGTTCAGAGCCCAAGTGTTTGTGGTTCGTTTGAGAGGTTACCAGTGGGAGATGAGGACCAGCAAGAGCTTTCAGGGCTGGCACCTTTAGTGTATGAGCAATCCCTGGACGTTCACAATTTCGGTGTTGAATTTTGGCCAGATTGAGCAGGAGAGGCTGTGTACGTTGGAAGTTTTAGTAGGCTAAACAAGTTCAGAGCCCAAGTGTTTGTGGTTCGTTTGAGAGGTTACCAGTGGGAGATGAGGACCAGCAAGAGCTTTCAGGGCTGGCACCTTTAGTGTAGGAGCAATCCCTGGACGTTCACAATTTCGGTGTGGAGCTCTGGCCAGACTGAGCAGGAGAGGCTGTGTACGTTGGAAGTTTTAGTAGGCTAAACAAGTTCAGAGCCCAAGTGTTTGTGGTTCGTTTGAGAGGTTACCAGTGGGAGATGAGGAGCAGCAAGAGCTTTCAGGGCTGGCACCTTTAGTGTAGGAGCAATCGCTGGACGTTCGCAATGTCGGTGTTGAGCTCTGGCCAGATTGAGCAGGAGAGGCTGTGTACGTTGGAAGTTTTAGTAGGCTAAACAAGTTCAGAGCCCAAGTGTTTGTGGTTCGTTTGAGAGGTTACCAGTGGGAGATGAGGAGCAGCAAGAGCTTTCAGGGCTGGCACCTTTAGTGTAGGAGCAATCCCTGGACGTTCGCAATGTCGGTGTTGAGCTCTGGCCAGATTGAGCAGGAGAGGCTGTGTACGTTGGAAGTTTTAGTAGGCTAAACAAGTTCAGAGGCCAAGTGTTTGTGGTTCGTTTGAGAAGGTACCAGTGGGAGATGAGGACCAGCAAGAGCTTTCAGGGCTGGCACCTTTAGTGTAGGAGCAATCGCTGGACGTTCGCAATGTCGGTGTTGAGCTCTGGCCAGATTGAGCAGGAGAGGCTGTGTACGTTGGAAGTTTTAGTAGGCTAAACAAGTTCAGAGCCCAAGTGTTTGTGGTTCGTTTGAGAGGTTACCAGTGGGAGATGAGGACCAGCAAGAGCTTTCAGGGCTGGCACCTTTAGTGTAGGAGCAATCCTTGGACGTTCGCAATTTCGGTGTGGAGCTCTGGCCGGACTGAGCAGGAGAGGCTGTGTACGTTGGAATTTTTAGTAGGCTAAACAAGTTCAGAGGCCAAGTGTTTGTGGTTCGTTTGAGAGGTTACCAGTGGGAGATGAGGACCAGCAAGAGCTTTCAGGGCTGGCACCTTTAGTGTAGGAGCAATCGCTGGACGTTCGCAATTTCGGTGTGGAGCTCTGGCCAGATTGAGCAGGAGAGGCTGTGTACGTTGGAAGTTTTAGTAGGCTAAACAAGTTCAGAGCCCAAGTGTTTGTGGTTCGTTTGAGAGGTTACCAGTGGGAGATGAGGACCAGCAAGAGCTTTCAGGGCTGGCACCTTTAGTGTAGGAGCAATCCCTGGACGTTCGCAATGTCGGTGTTGAGCTCTGGCCAGATTGAGCAGGAGAGGCTGTGTACGTTGGAAGTTTTAGTAGGCTAAACAAGTTCAGAGGCCAAGTGTTTGTGGTTCGTTTGAGAAGGTACCAGTCGGAGATGAGGACCAGCAAGAGCTTTCAGGGCTGGCACCTTTAGTGTAGGAGCAATCCCTGGACGTTCGCAATTTCGGAGTTGAGCTCTGGCCAGATTGAGCAGGAGAGGCTGTGTACGTTGGAAGTTTTAGTAGGCTAAACAAGTTCAGAGCCCAAGTGTTTGTGGTTCGTTTGAGAGGTTACCAGTGGGAGATGAGGACCAGCAAGAGCTTTCAGGGCTGGCACCTTTAGTGTAGGAGCAATCCCTGGACGTTCGCAATTTCGGTGTTGAGCTCTGGCCAGATTGAGCAGGAGAGGCTGTGTACGTTGGAAGTTTTAGTAGGCTAAACAAGTTCAGAGCCCAAGTGTTTGTGGTTCGTTTGAGAGGTTACCAGTGGGAGATGAGGACCAGCAAGAGCTTTCAGGGCTGGCACCTTTAGTGTAGGAGCAATCCCTGGACGTTCACAATTTTGGTGTTGAGCTCTGGTCAGATTGAGCAGGAGAGGCTGTGTACGTTGGAAGTTTTAGTAGCCTAAACAAGTTCAGAGGCCAAGTGTTTGTGGTTCGTTTGAGAGGTTACCAGTGGGAGATGAGGACCAGCAAGAGCTTTCAGGGCTGGCACCTTTAGTGTAGGAGCAATCCCTGGACGTTCACATTTTCGGTGTGGAGCTCTGGCCAGATTGAGCAGGAGAGGCTGTGTACGTTGGAAGTTTTAGTAGCCTAAACAAGTTCAGAGCCCAAGTGTTTGTGGTTCGTTTGAGAGGTTACCAGTGGGAGATGAGGACCAGCAAGAGCTTTCAGGGCTGGCACCTTTAGTGTAGGAGCAATCGCTGGACGTTCGCAATGTCGGTGTTGAGCTCTGGCCAGATTGAGCAGGAGAGGCTGTGTACGTTGGAAGTTTTAGTAGGCTAAACAAGTTCAGAGCCCAAGTGTTTGTGGTTCGTTTGAGAGGTTACCAGTGGGAGATGAGGACCAGCAAGAGCTTTCAGGGCTGGCACCTTTAGTGTAGGAGCAATCCTTGGACGTTCACAATTTCGGTGTGGACCTCTGGCCAGATTGAGCAGGAGAGGCTGTGTACGTTGGAAGTTTTAGTAGGCTAAACAAGTTCAGAGCCCAAGTGTTTGTGGTTCGTTTGAGAGGTTACCAGTGGGAGATGAGGACCAGCAAGAGCTTTCAGGGCTGGCACCTTTAGTGTAGGAGCAATCCCTGGACGTTCGCAATTTCGGAGTTGAGCTATGGCCGGATTGAGCAGGAGAGGCTGTGTACGTTGGAAGTTTTAGTAGGCTAAACAAGTTCAGAGCCCAAGTGTTTGTGGTTCGTTTGAGAGGTTACCAGTGGGAGATGAGGACCAGCAAGAGCTTTCAGGGCTGGCACCTTTAGTGTAGGAGCAATCCCTGGACGTTCGCAATTTCGGTGTTGAGCTCTGGCCAGATTGAGCAGGGAGGCTGTGTACGTTGGAAGTTTTAGTAGGCTAAACAAGTTCAGAGGCCAAGTGTTTGTGGTTCGTTTGAGAGGTTACCAGTGGGAGATGAGGACCAGCAAGAGCTTTCAGGGCTGGCACCTTTAGTGTAGGAGCAATCCCTGCACGTTCACAATTTCGGTGTTGAGCTCTGGCCAGATTGAGCAGGAGAGGCTGTGTACGTTGGAAGTTTTAGTAGGCTAAACAAGTTCAGAGGCCAAGTGTTTGTGGTTCGTTTGAGAGGTTACCAGTGGGAGATGAGGACCAGCAAGAGCTTTCAGGGCTGGCACCTTTAGTGTAGGAGCAATCGCTGGACGTTCACAATTTCGGTGTTGAATTTTGGCCAGATTGAGCAGGAGAGGCTGTGTACGTTGGAAGTTTTAGTAGGCTAAACAAGTTCAGAGCCCAAGTGTTTGTGGTTCGTTGAGAGGTTACCAGTGGGAGATGAGGACCAGCAAGAGCTTTCAGGGCTGGCACCTTTAGTGTAGGAGCAATCGCTGGACGTTCACAATTGCGGTGTTGAGCTCTGGCCAGATTGAGCAGGAGAGGCTGTGTACGTTGGAAGTTTTAGTAGGCTAAACAAGTTCAGAGCCCAAGTGTTTGTGGTTCGTTTGAGAGGTTACCAGTGGGAGATGAGGACCAGCAAGAGCTTTCAGGGCTGGCACCTTTAGTGTAGGAGCAATCCTTGGACGTTCGCAATTTCGGTGTTGAGCTCTGGCCAGATTGAGCAGGAGAGGCTGTGTACGTTGGAAGTTTTAGTAGCCTAAACAAGTTCAGAGGCCAAGTGTTTGTGGTTCGTTTGAGAGGTTACCAGTGGGAGATGAGGACCAGCAAGAGCTTTCAGGGCTGGCACCTTTAGTGTAGGAGCAATCCAAGGACGTTCGCAATTTCGGAGTTGAGCTCTGGCCAGATTGAGCAGGAGAGGCTGTGTACGTTGGAAGTTTTAGCAGGCTAAACAAGTTCAGAGCCCAAGTGTTTGTGGTTCGTTTGAGAGGTTACCAGTGGGAGATGAGGACCAGCAAGAGCTTTCAGGGCTGGCACCTTCAGAGTAGGAGCAATCGCTGGACGTTCGCAATTTCGGTGTTGAGCTCTGGCCAGATTGAGCAGGAGAGGCTGTGTACGTTGGAAGTTTTAGTAGGCTAAACAAGTTCAGAGCCCAAGTGTTTGTGGTTCGTTTGAGAGGTTACCAGTGGGAGATGAGGACCAGCAAGAGCTTTCAGGGCTGGCACCTTTAGTGTAGGAGCAATCGCTGGACATTCACAATTTCGGTGTTGAGCTCTGGCCAGATGAGCAGGAGAGGCTGTGTACGTTGGAAGTTTTAGTAGGCTAAACAAGTTCAGAGCCCAAGTGTTTGTGGTTCGTTTGAGAGGTTACCAGTGGGAGATGAGGACCAGCAAGAGCTTTCAGGGCTGGCACCTTTAGTGTAGGAGCAATCCCTGGACGTTCACATTTTCGGTGTGGAGCTCTGGCCAGATTGAGCAGGAGAGGCTGTGTACGTTGGAAGTTTTAGTAGGCTAAACAAGTTCAGAGCCCAAGTGTTTGTGGTTCGTTTGAGAGGTTACCAGTGGGAGATGAGGACCAGCAAGAGCTTTCAGGGCTGGCACCTTTAGTGTAGGAGCAATCCCTGGACGTTCGCAATGTCGGTGTTGAGCTCTGGCCAGATTGAGCAGGAGAGGCTGTGTACGTTGGAAGTTTTAGTAGGCTAAACAAGTTCAGAGCCCAAGTGTTTGTGGTTCGTTTGAGAGGTTACCAGTGGGAGATGAGGACCAGCAAGAGCTTTCAGGGCTGGCACCTTTAGTGTAGGAGCAATCGCTGGACGTTCGCAATGTCGGTGTTGAGCTCTGGCCAGATTGAGCAGGAGAGGCTGTGTACGTTGGAAGTTTTAGTAGGCTAAACAAGTTCAGAGCCCAAGTGTTTGTGGTTCGTTTGAGAGGTTACCAGTGGGAGATGAGGAGCAGCAAGAGCTTTCAGGGCTGGCACCTTTAGTGTAGGAGCAATCCCTGGACGTTCACAATTTCGGTGTTGAATTTTGGCCAGATTGAGCAGGAGAGGCTGTGTACGTTGGAAGTTTTAGTAGGCTAAACAAGTTCAGAGCCCAAGTGTTTGTGGTTCGTTTGAGAGGTTACCAGTGGGAGATGAGGACCAGCAAGAGCTTTCAGGGCTGGCACCTTTAGTGTAGCAGCAAACCCTGGACGTTCGCAATTTCGGAGTTGAGCTCTGGCCAGATTGAGCAGGAGAGGCTGTGTACGTTGGAAGTTTTAGTAGGCTAAACAAGTTCAGAGCCCAAGTGTTTGTGGTTCGTTTGAGAGGTTACCAGTGGGAGATTAGGACCAGCAAGAGCTTTCAGGGCTGGCACCTTTAGTGTAGGAGCAATCGCTGGACGTTCGCAATGTCGGTGTTGAGCTCTGGCCAGATTGAGCAGGAGAGGCTGTGTACGTTGGAAGTTTTAGTTGGCTAAACAAGTTCAGAGGCCAAGTGTTTGTGGTTCGTTTGAGAGGTTACCAGTGGGAGATGAGGAGCAGCAAGAGCTTTCAGGGCTGGCACCTTTAGTGTAGGAGCAATCCCTGGATGTTCACATTTTCGGTGTGGAGCTCTGGCCAGATTGAGCAGGAGAGGCTGTGTACGTTGGAAGTTTTAGTAGGCTAAACAAGTTCAGAGGCCAAGTGTTTGTGGTTCGTTTGAGAAGGTACCAGTGGGAGATGAGGACCAGCAAGAGCTTTCAGGGCTGGCACCTTTAGTGTAGGAGCAATCGCTGGACGTTCACAATTTCGGTGTTGAATTTTGGCCAGATTGAGCAGGAGAGGCTGTGTACGTTGGAAGTTTTAGTGGGCTAAACAAGTTCAGAGCCCAAGTGTTTGTGGTTCGTTTGAGAGGTTATCAGTGGGAGATGAGGACCAGCAAGAGCTTTCAGGGCTGGCACCTTTAGTGTAGGAGCAATCGCTGGACGTTCGCAATTTCGGTGTTGAGCTCTGGCCAGATTGAGCAGGAGAGGCTGTGTACGTTGGAAGTTTTAGTAGGCTAAACAAGTTCAGAGCCCAAGTGTTTGTGGTTCGTTTGAGAGGTTACCAGTGGGAGATGAGGACCAGCAAGAGCTTTCGGGGCTGGCACCTTTAGTGTAGGAGCAATCGCTGGACGTTCACAATTTCGGTGTTGAGCTCTGGTCAGATTGAGCAGGAGAGGCTGTGTACGTTGGAAGTTTTAGTAGGCTAAACAAGTTCAGAGGCCAAGTGTTTGTGGTTCGTTTGAGAGGTTACCAGTGGGAGATGAGGACCAGCAAGAGCTTTCAGGGCTGGCACCTTTAGTGTAGGAGCAATCCCTGGACGTTCACATTTTCGGTGTGGAGCTCTGGCCAGATTGAGCAGGAGAGGCTGTGTACGTTGGAAGTTTTAGTAGGCTAAACAAGTTCAGAGTCCAAGTGTTTGTGGTTCGTTTGAGAGGTTACCAGTGGGAGATGAGGACCAGCAAGAGCTTTCAGGGCTGGCACCTTTAGTGTAGGAGCAATCGCTGGACGTTCGCAATGTCGGTGTTGAGCTCTGGCCAGATTGAGCAGGAGAGGCTGTGTACGTTGGAAGTTTTAGTAGGCTAAACAAGTTCAGAGCCCAAGTGTTTGTGGTTCGTTTGAGAGGTTACCAGTGGGAGATGAGGAGCAGCAAGAGCTTTCAGGGCTGGCACCTTTAGTGTAGGAGCAATCCCTGGACGTTCACAATTTCGGTGTTGAATTTTGGCCAGATTGAGCAGGAGAGGCTGTGTACGTTGGAAGTTTTAGTAGGCTAAACAAGTTCAGAGGCCAAGTGTTTGTGGTTCGTTTGAGAGGTTACCAGTGGGAGATGAGGAGCAGCAAGAGCTTTCAGGGCTGGCACCTTTAGTGTAGGAGCAATCCTTGGACGTTCACAATTTCGGTGTGGAGCTCTGGCCAGATTGAGCAGGAGAGGCTGTGTACGTTGGAAGTTTTAGTAGGCTAAACAAGTTCAGAGGCCAAGTGTTTGTGGTTCGTTTGAGAGGTTACCAGTGGGAGATGAGGACCAGCAAGAGCTTTCAGGGCTGGCACCTTTAGTGTAGGAGCAATCCTTGGACGTTCGCAATGTCGGTGTTGAGCTCTGGCCAGATTGAGCAGGAGAGGCTGTGTACGTTGGAAGTTTTAGTAGGCTAAACAAGTTCAGAGGCCAAGTGTTTGTGGTTCGTTTGAGAGGTTACCAGTGGGAGATGAGGACCAGCAAGAGCTTTCAGGGCTGGCACCTTTAGTGTAGGAGCAATCCTTGGACGTTCGCAATGTCGGTGTTGAGCTCTGGCCAGATTGAGCAGGAGAGGCTGTGTACGTTGGAAGTTTTAGTAGGCTAAACAAGTTCAGAGCCCAAGTGTTTGTGGTTCGTTTGAGAGGTTACCAGTGGGAGATGAGGACCAGCAAGAGCTTTCAGGGCTGGCACCTTTACTGTAGGAGCAATCGCTGGACGTTCGCAATTTCGGTGTGGAGCTCTGGCCAGATTGAGCAGGAGAGGCTGTGTACGTTGGAAGTTTTAGTAGCCTAAACAAGTTCAGAGGCCAAGTGTTTGTGGTTCGTTTGAGAGGTTACCAGTGGGAGATGAGGACCAGCAAGAGCTTTCAGGGCTGGCACCTTTAGTGTAGGAGCAATCCCTGGACGTTCGCAATGTCGGTGTTGAGCTCTGGCCAGATTGAGCAGGAGAGGCTGTGTACGTTGGAAGTTTTAGTAGGCTAAACAAGTTCAGAGCCCAAGTGTTTGTGGTTCGTTTGAGAGGTTACCAGTGGGAGATGAGGACCAGCAAGAGCTTTCAGGGCTGGCACCTTTAGTGTAGGAGCAATCCCTGGACGTTCACAATTTCGGTGTTGAATTTTGGCCAAATTGAGCAGGAGAGGCTGTGTACGTTGGAAGTTTTAGTAGGCTAAACAAGTTCAGAGCCCAAGTGTTTGTGGTTCGTTTGAGAGGTTACCAGTGGGAGATGAGGACCAGCAAGAGCTTTCAGGGCTGGCACCTTTAGTGTAGCAGGAATCCCTGGACGTTCGCAATTTCGGAGTGAGCTCTGGCCAGATTGAGCAGGAGAGGCTGTGTACGTTGGAAGTTTTAGTAGGCTAAACAAGTTCAGAGGCCAAGTGTTTGTGGTTCGTTTGAGAGGTTACCAGTGGGAGATGAGGACCAGCAAGAGCTTTCAGGGCTGGCACCTTTAGTGTAGGAGCAATCCCTGGACGTTCGCAATGTCGGTGTTGAGCTCTGGCCAGATTGAGCAGGAGAGGCTGTGTACGTTGGAAGTTTTAGTAGGCTAAACAAGTTCAGAGGCCAAGTGTTTGTGGTTCGTTTGAGAGGTTACCAGTGGGAGATGAGGACCAGCAAGAGCTTTCAGGGCTGGCACCTTTAGTGTAGGAGCAATCCCTGGATGTTCACATTTTCGGTGTGGAGCTCTGGCCAGATTGAGCAGGAGAGGCTGTGTACGTTGGAAGTTTTAGTAGGCTAAACAAGTTCAGAGGCCAAGTGTTTGTGGTTCGTTTGAGAAGGTACCAGTGGGAGATGAGGACCAGCAAGAGCTTTCAGGGCTGGCACCTTTAGTGTAGGAGCAATCCTTGGACGTTCACAATTTCGGTGTGGAGCTCTGGCCAGATTGAGCAGGAGAGGCTGTGTACGTTGGAAGTTTTAGTAGGCTAAACAAGTTCAGAGCCCAAGTGTTTGTGGTTCGTTTGAGAGGTTACCAGTGGGAGATGAGGACCAGCAAGAGCTTTCAGGGCTGGCACCTTTAGTGTAGGAGCAATCGCTGGACGTTCGCAATTTCGGTGTTGAGTTGTGGCCAGATTGAGCAGGAGAGGTTGTGTACGTTGGAAGTTTTAGTAGGCTAAACAAGTTCAGAGCCCAAGTGTTTGTGGTTCGTTTGAGAGGTTACCAGTGGGAGATGAGGACCAGCAAGAGCTTTCAGGGCTGGCACCTTTAGTGTAGGAGCAATCCTTGGACGTTCACAATTTCGGTGTTGAGCTCTGGTCAGATTGAGCAGGAGAGGCTGTGTACGTTGGAAGTTTTAGTAGGCTAAACAAGTTCAGAGGCCAAGTGTTTGTGGTTCGTTTGAGAGGTTACCAGTGGGAGATGAGGACCAGCAAGAGCTTTCAGGGCTGGCACCTTTAGTGTAGGAGCAATCCCTGGACGATCACATTTTCGGTGTGGAGCTCTGGCCAGATTGAGCAGGAGAGACTGTGTACGTTGGAAGTTTTAGTAGGCTAAACAAGTTCAGAGGCCAAGTGTTTGTGGTTCGTTTGAGAGGTTACCAGTGGGAGATGAGGACCAGCAAGAGCTTTCAGGGCTGGCACCTTTAGTGTAGGAGCAATCGCTGGACGTTCGCAATGTCGGTGTTGAGCTCTGGCCAGATTGAGCAGGAGAGGCTGTGTACGTTGGAAGTTTTAGTAGGCTAAACAAGTTCAGAGCCCAAGTGTTTGTGGTTCGTTTGAGAGGTTACCAGTGGGAGATGAGGAGCAGCAAGAGCTTTCAGGGCTGGCACCTTTAGTGTAGGAGCAATCGCTGGACGTTCACAATTTCGGTGTTGAATTTTGGCCAGATTGAGCAGGAGAGGCTGTGTACGTTGGAAGTTTTAGTAGGCTAAACAAGTTCAGAGCCCAAGTGTTTGTGGTTCGTTTGAGAGGTTACCAGTGGGAGATGAGGAGCAGCAAGAGCTTTCAGGGCTGGCACCTTTAGTGTAGGAGCAATCCTTGGACGTTCACAATTTCGGTGTGGAGCTCTGGCCAGATTGAGCAGGAGAGGCTGTGTACGTTGGAAGTTTTAGTAGGCTAAACAAGTTCAGAGCCCAAGTGTTTGTGGTTCGTTTGAGAGGTTACCAGTGGGAGATGAGGACCAGCAAGAGCTTTCAGGGCTGGCACCTTTAGTGTAGGAGCAATCCTTGGACGTTCGCAATGTCGGTGTTGAGCTCTGGCCAGATTGAGCAGGAGAGGCTGTGTACGTTGGAAGTTTTAGTAGGCTAAACAAGTTCAGAGCCCAAGTGTTTGTGGTTCGTTTGAGAGGTTACCAGTGGGAGATGAGGACCAGCAAGAGCTTTCAGGGCTGGCACCTTTAGTGTAGGAGCAATCGCTGGACGTTCGCAATTTCAGTGTTGAGCTCTGCCCAGATTCAGTACTAGAGGCTGAGTATGTTGGAAGTTTTAGTAGCCTAAACAAGTCCACAGCCCAAGTGTTTGTGGTTCGTTTGAGAGGTTACCAGTGGGAGATGAGGACCAGCAAGAGCTTTCAGGGCTGGCACCTTTAGTGTAGGAGCAATCGCTGGACGTTCGCAATTTCGGTGTTGAGCTCTGGCCAGATTGAGCAGGAGAGGCTGTGTACGTTGGAAGTTTTAGTAGGCTAAACAAGTTCAGAGCCCAAGTGTTTGTGGTTCGTTTGAGAGGTTACCAGTGGGAGATGAGGACCAGCAAGAGCTTTCAGGGCTGGCACATTTAGTGTAGGAGCAATCCCTGGACGTTCACAATTTTGGTGTTGAGCTCTGGTCAGATTGAGCAGGAGAGGCTGTGTACGTTGGAAGTTTTAGTAGGCTAAACAAGTTCAGAGCCCAAGTGTTTGTGGTTCGTTTGAGAGGTTACCAGTGGGAGATGAGGACCAGCAAGAGCTTTCAGGGCTGGCACCTTTAGTGTAGGAGCAATCCTTGGACGTTCACAATTTCGGTGTTGAGCTCTGGTCAGATTGAGCAGGAGAGGCTGTGTACGTTGGAAGTTTTAGTAGGCTAAACAAGTTCAGAGGCCAAGTGTTTGTGGTTCGTTTGAGAGGTTACCAGTGGGAGATGAGGACCAGCAAGAGCTTTCAGGGCTGGCACCTTTAGTGTAGGAGCAATCCTTGGACGTTCGCAATTTCGTGTGTGGAGCTCTGGCTGGACTGAGCAGGAGAGGCTGTGTACGTTGGAATTTTTAGTAGGCTAAACAAGTTCAGAGGCCAAGTGTTTGTGGTTCGTTTGAGAGGTTACCAGTGGGAGATGAGGACCAGCAAGAGCTTTCAGGCTGGCACCTTTAGTGTAGGAGCAATCGCTGGACGTTCGCAATTTCGGTGTTGAGCTCTGGCCAGATTGAGCAGGAGAGGCTGTGTACGTTGGAAGTTTTAGTAGCCTAAACAAGTTCAGAGGCCAAGTGTTTGTGGTTCGTTTGAGAGGTTACCAGTGGGAGATGAGGAGCAGCAAGAGCTTTCAGGGCTGGCACCTTTAGTGTAGGAGCAATCCTTGGACGTTCACAATTTCGGTGTGGAGCTCTGGCCAGATTGAGCAGGAGAGGCTGTGTACGTTGGAAGTTTTAGTAGGCTAAACAAGTTCAGAGCCAAGTGTTTGTGGTTCGTTTGAGAGGTTACCAGTGGGAGATGAGGACCAGCAAGAGCTTTCAGGGCTGGCACCTTTAGTGTAGGAGCAATCCTTGGACGTTCGCAATGTCGGTGTTGAGCTCTGGCCAGATTGAGCAGGAGAGGCTGTGTACGTTGGAAGTTTTAGTAGGCTAAACAAGTTCAGAGCCCAAGTGTTTGTGGTTCGTTTGAGAGGTTACCAGTGGGAGATGAGGACCAGCAAGAGCTTTCAGGGCTGGCACCTTTAGTGTAGGAGCAATCGCTGGACGTTCGCAATTTCGGTGTGGAGCTCTGGCCAGATTGAGCAGGAGAGGCTGTGTACGTTGGAAGTTTTAGTAGGCTAAACAAGTTCAGAGGCCAAGTGTTTGTGGTTCGTTTGAGAGGTTACCAGTGGGAGATGAGGACCAGCAAGAGCTTTCAGGGCTGGCACCTTTAGTGTAGGAGCAATCCCTGGACGTTCA